>NW_017306800.1:928629-950163 GCF_000935625.1 Nanorana parkeri | reverse complement strand
GAGAGAGAGACTTAACTTCCGCTTTGGGTAGTACATATACAGCTTTACACCCAAGAACCTTCATCTCTACATTTATATTTGATAAATGTTTATTCAAATAAATGATTTATTTTCCGTCATCTAGCTACTTTACATTCACATTAAGTTTACTGCTGCCATGGGGATTAGTAACCTTTCAGTTAATTATATGACCTAGCAAAAAACAAAAACTGGACATGCTGTAATATTTACTTTTCACAGCTTAACAACCAAATTATGGAAACAGATCTAAAATTAATCATTAAAAAATCTGGCAAGAAGATTGCCAGGTTTTTCTCTAGCACGAAATGACGATGGAAATTCTCAGCCAGAAGTCTGACAAAGCCAATGTGAAAGATGCTGACCGTTGTGCTGCCATCTGCTGTAAATTTTAATAACTTTTTCAGCTTTTTCACAAACTACTACTACATGTTGGAAAGCATTTTTTCAGACTATTCTTTTTCCCAAGGTCCACTTTAAATGGAGTGAAAACTCATGACAGTACAAATCCTACAATTTTAATTGTATAGCTAATAGTAGTTAGCACCCCTTCAACTGGATTTGTATTGTAATAAAGAGGTTTCCTAGCTTATCCAAACCACTTCTAATGATTGTCAGGAAAAAAAACTGAAGAAGTGGTTTGGATAGGTCTTCAACTTTACAAATCTAGTTGAATTTGACTAACTACTACTAGCTATACAATAACCTGGATAAATGAGAACCAACACAGACAATATTCTGGTTATAGTCTTAAATCAAGTCTTCTAAGTGCTCCATAAACAGTGGCGGAACTACCGCCGGTGCCGGGGCACCGGGGCCTGAGGCTGTGGGGAGACCCAGTGGGGTCCGGTCCTGGGCACCCCCACAGCCTCAGTGGGGTCCGGTCCTGCAATATGGGGCAGTGCACGGTCCCGGTGTTCGAACACCAGGGCCTGCCTAGGGGAGGTGAGTCACATGAGGCGTGTGTGTCACAAGCCCCGCCCCCTGCAGTGCACACATCGATTAAAAACTCTGGCTGCTGCGATCCTGTGGCTGGATGAGTCCCACGCGCAGGTTGGGGAAGGGTTGTGTACTGCTTTTTCATGTAATTAGACAAGAAGATTATAATGGGGAATATTACACTGTAATGTTCCCTATTATAATCTATTTCTCTGATTAAATGATTACAGACAGGCCTCTGTTCTATCAAAGTTTGAGACTATGTTAGAATGTGTGACCAGTGACGTGGTCACACATTTTAACGTAATCTCGTCCAGTTTTTCGGCGGTGGAATAGGTGAAGCATTCTAACGCTTTCTCCGCTGTTCCAGGGCAGATCGGCATCGCAAATCGCATGTGCAGGAGAACCGATCTGCCCTGAAACAGCTGATCGGTCCTGAAATCTCACTTCTATCCGACTTTGCGACTGAGTGCGGTGGAATGTGAGAACGCAGTCGGAGAGAAGTGACATTTCAGGACTGATCAGCTGTTTCAGGGCAGATCGGTTCTCCTGCACATGCGATTTGCGATGCCGATCTGCCTTGGAACAGCTGGGAAAGCGCTGGAATGCTTCACCTATTGGCGGTCACACATTCCACCGCCAAAAAACTGGGCGGGGTTACGTTAAAACGTGTGACCACGTCACCAGTCACACATTCTAACGTAGTCACAACCTTTGATAGAACACCACCATCAGGGGGGTATGGCTGGTACCCATGTGAGGGGTCTGGGGGGCCTCTTACATGGGTATTAACTGTACCGGGGCCCAGCAGCAGCAGGTAAGAAGAGTTGGGAGGAGGTACAGGGAAAGGGGTCCCGGCAACCAGACCAGACCTATGCAGGATCTATGGTGTGCTCTGCAGGGTCTCAGGTAAGTCCAGCACGTTACTGCAACAGACCGCTGGGGGGGCGGGGGCCAGTGTGATCCGCTCCAGTGATCACCCCCCCCCACCTGCTTGGGAGGGGGGCCCAAGATAAAATCTAGCACCAGGGCCCTTTGGTTATTAGGCCCGCCACTGTTCATAAAGTATAATAATGATATAAAGCATTTTAAAACTAGAACATTATGTATACTCTCTGTTTACTCTCGGTCCCGAAACGTTGCTTAGGAGATGTGTATCATCACAGTCGATAAACAGCATTGACTTTACTACTTATGGAGTGCGAGTGACTACTTTCATCTATCTACATTATGTATACAAACTGATTTTACTAACTTAATCTACTTTCTTGTTTAGTCACCAGTCTCAGATTTGACTCAGAATATCATAGTTGAGTATTATCATTTGGGCTTTTGCACATCTTAGAGTTTTGAGAATATGATGATTTTTACTATAGTATGTTCAGATAGCCCAGAAAAACATCACAGACAGGTGTCTCAGAATCAAAGAATTCCAATTAAAGCACAAGCCTGGGCTATTTGTTTTTTTTAGTTGAGCCCCTAACCTGCGTCACTGAAACCTGAAAAATTAGGAAATACTGTCAAGGCAGGACATATTGGCCCAACCCCCTACAGAGGCTTCACCACAGAGCCTTACATAATTATGCAGACAGTGGTTTGCTGTCATTACATCAGTACTGATCTCTGGATCATCAAGGACCACTTAGCAGGGAGAAGAGTCATAGAGTAAGGGGACCCTGCAACATTGTGTGAGTAGTCTGAAGACTTAGGAAAAGGTACATATACCTTACTGCCCAACCCTTAAGGGAAGTGGGCTAACTGAAGGCAATGTTTATTTACATACATACAGACATATTTATATATACACACACACACACAAACAAACACACCTATCAGCCATAACATTATGACCACTCGCTTAATACTTAGTAGGTTCCCCTTTTGCCGCAAAACATCCCTGACCCGTCAAAGCATGGACTCCACTAGACGTCTGAAGGTTACATAGTATTTGAGGTTGAATAAAGTCCATCAAGTCTAACCTATTTTCATCTCATTCTTAGGAGTACTTGTACCCCTGTATATTACGGTCTCTCAGGAAATCATCCAAAAGTTCCTTAAACAATTCCACACTTTTAGCTGCAATCAATGCCAGCGGCAGTGAGTTCCAGACCCTAACCGCTCTTACTGTGCAGAACCCCCTTCGCCCCTTGTGCTGGAATTTTTTCCCCACTAATTTTAGTTGGTGGCCTCTAGTTTTTGTAATGGGGTTAATCTTAAAGAGTTTGTTGCTGATGTTGTTGTCCCCATTGAACAAGTATACTGTGGTATCTGGCACCAAGCCTTCAGTAGCAGATTCTTCAAGTCCTGTAAGTTTCAAGATGGAACCTCCATGAATCAGACTTACCAGCACATCCAACCAGCTCCCCTTCACCGGTTTACTGGTTTTACTTCCTTGGACCACTTTTGAAGTTCTGACGACTGCAGAACAGGAACATTTCACAAGAGCTGCAGTTTTGGAGATGCTCTGACCTAGTCGTCTAGCCATCACAATTTGGCCCTTGTCAAATCTTTAGGCTTCCCGTTTTTTCTGCTTCCAACACAGCTACTTCGGGGATAAAAAGATCACTTGCTACCTAATAGATACATGCAGAGCAAGCAATCCAGAAATAGTGACAGTGCTTGAGCAGTTCAAACTAGTTTTTCTAGTGAAGAAGATTTAAAATAGGAAAAGGAGCTTACAACTGTAATTTACATGGATTAAAGTGTATTTCCATTTTTGCATCCAATTCAAGATAACATCTACTTTATACTTATTTGTTACATGTTCCCATTCACATAGCATAACTTAAAATAAATATTTACATATTGCTGCCTACATTTCTACTAAGGCCCCATTCACAACTGTAAGTTTAGGTGCGTTTAGGGATTCCTGTGTCAGGAACTTGCGTTTTTCTGCAGCATGAATCCCTAATCTGGCGTTTAAAAGTGGCAGCTGTTACCCATTCAAGTGAATGATCGGGTGAGAGTCGCTGCATGTAAATGCAGGCACGCCACATGTAATCATATGTGCGAGGTGACATGCGGTTAGAAATCAGTCACTCTCCCTGGGCGCATCGATCGTGCGTCCAGGCAGGGTGCTTGATTTCTAACCGCATGTAATCTCTTCACATACATAGCACATGCAGTGTGTCGGCATTTACATGCAGCGGCTCTCACCCAATCATCAACCAAAATAGATGAGAGCTGCCACTTGTAAACGGTAGATTAGTGATTCCAGCTGCAGGAAAAAGCAAATTCCTGACACAGGAATCCCTAAACGTACAGGTGTGTATGGGGCGGTTTCCCTTCACTTACCATCCTAAATCACCTCATAGACAGTTGTCACTGCAACAATTGCGCCCATTTGAAAATGTCCCTTCTACAGATAGGCCTATACAGCAAGACAAATAATAAAATAAACAAAAGCCAGCAATTGCTAAGAATTTTTTTGGTGAGCTGCTTTAATAAACTGGAATTTGATTGGTATGGGTTATTGTATTTGAATTACTGCTTTGCTTTTTGTGCAGCCTTGTTAAATTACAGTGATTTCAGCTTGAGAGTGAAGCTTTGTGGAAGAGTAGGTAATGCCATAGCTTGGAGAAAAAAAAAAAAGATCTTTTCAACATGTAGCTTTTCAGAAATAAAAGCACACAGAAAAAAGAATTTTGTGAATACCCTTAATAAACCGAAGAAAGAAAACTATTGAAGTGTCAAAGTGGTCACCTTGCAGCCTGTTAATACTTAGATAGGTAAAATGCAGCCTCATTGTAAATTAAACCCTATAGGACAAATTGTAACAGATGATGTATTTATTATGGGCCTATAAGGCTTCTATTATGAGCAATGTGCTAATGCTGTTAACCCAGAGCAATCATCAGCAACCACATTTCTTCAATTCTCTTCTAGTCTCACATACATAACAATAATCATAAATCTATTTAAAGCATGTGTAATCCCAATCACTAAAATCTTATACATACTTTAACATGTTAATGTACTTTCAAAGATCATTTTAATATTTCTAAATCTGCAGCTTTCATTATAATAATACATTGTGATCATGCCATGAAGGTCATTGTTCAGGTACTCCTTTGTATAGGGTGACAACGCTCTGTCTGTCTGTTATCAACCTGAAAAATGGGTTTTCAATGGAGACTAGGAGACATTTCTGTGCATGCATATACATGGATAGTGGCTGCAAAGAGGCTGCAGGAGATCAGCAATACTAAGAGGCATCAAATGAGGAAATAGGTCTACATCATTAAAGCACTTTATAAAAAAAAAAAGGGCAACTATTTATGGCACACAGCCAGGGACATCCCGAGGCTGGGTGTCACCCGGTCTCCTAAGCGGGTGACACCCAGCCGTGATGTCATTGTGCTTGTGCGCCTGCTGGCAGCCATCTTGGTGATGAGGTATGTTGCCGGGTCCCCTACTCTCTCCTGACACTGTCGGGCTCTAACTCAAAGACCGAGTGCCCCACTTTTCAGAGGGGGTGACACCAAAATGACTGTCAGTAATTTTGGGGTAACCCCTCCAATGGTGTCACCCGGGTGACCCCTCCAATGGTGGCACCCCCCTCACCCCCCTTCAAACGCCACTGCACGCAGCACAACTATTTGCTCTTCCTTTTGTAAATGTATATGCATGTGCGCTGTCAATATTTTCCTTTTGACTTTTTTATTTTTAAGCTCTACTCAGGGATAAGCCAATATTGTCTAAATACAAAAGGCATGTGCATTCTTACTTGGTGTGCTTTGCTTCATCAGCTTCTTTCGGGTCCCTAGGTGACATTAGGGGTCTAATAAATCCCTGATGTCTCCATAAAGAGGATCTGTCATGATATCTGTGCTGTCACATAGGGGACTTGTGTAAGTATAATGTGTGAAAAATCATAGTCACATATAAACAAAATACATAAAACTATATAAACAAAAAGTCTTTAAGTCCCCCACCCACCACATACACGCACATTTAAATGTAAACACACGTCGGGTGCTCCTACATGCGAAAACAACGATAGCGCCGCACATGTTACATATCACCTTGATCGTCAGAGTTTGAGTAATAATTCTAAGGCCATCAATCACTGTTAACACTAAACTGATGGGAGGTAAAAGCTTTTTAAGCATCGCCTATGGGCAATTTTGGGTAGGGTAGTTTATTGCGATTTCACAGGCACTGACAGTCACCGCTCACTGCAGGGAGATCAGGAAGTGGGCAGATCGGTGCATGTTTCTGCTCACTTCCTGATCAATAGAGCTGACCTGTGATAGCTTCATTGTCACAGGTCGGCTCTATGTTTTTTATTGTCTTAGTGCAGGTACAATGCTGAACTCTCCCCCTCTCTTACTGCCTCTTCCTAAACTGCTATTTACCAAAATTCAGCTGGCTGTACATCTTTGAGTACAAGAACAGACAAGTTTGGCCCAGATTCCTGGTGGTTCAGCTCACTAGAATTTAGGGTTAATGTGAAGTAGTTGTCATCCCATGGGAGATCTGATATATTTGGGGATCAGTCCTTTCTCTACTTTGAGCACCTTCTCCCTTGCCAGACAACTGACTTAAGTTCAAAATCTAAAGAAAGACATAAGGTAAAGAAAGAAAAGCTTTTTGTTTAGTCAAATTACTATTATTCAGAATGCAAGTTTTAAAAAAAAGTGCCTGAAAATAAGCGTACATGGAAAGTGATCAAACAGAAAGAAAATACTAAACCATGGCTGCAGTTATGAACAGAAATACTTTTATGACTGACAATACCATATGTGGTACAGAAATGCTGGGTGCAGAAAATCTATATACCGTAATGCCTAACATAACAATGTAATCAGTGCAGCAGCAATTTTCTTTCACCATAGGGAGAAAATGACATGAAGGAACCAGGTCACACTGTGATTGAAGTGCTGGGAACAGTAGGATCTTACCCATTTTTAAACAGTGAATGGGCAAGAATTTGAAATACTTCTTTTTATGCTGTGAATCACAGCTTCATACCCACTTAAATGACATCTTAGATTGGCTGTTTATGATGCTTTTTTTATTGCATTTTCAATTATTGTGATAGTTCTAACTAGGTTTCATCATGACGCTACTACAAGATTTATAGAACATACATACATACATACCATAGTATTTATTTGAATATGATATATGTTTAAAGCCCATCTCCAGGAAAACAAGAAAGTACCCTTGCAGTGGGGCTACCCCTGCATTGCAAGGCTAAGGCCCCACTCACACTGCAATTAGGTGATTTTATACGCATTTTTAGTGGTTTCCTAAAAGCGTATAAATGCATCTAATATTTTCCATTGCGTTTAGATGCTTTTAGATGCAGTCAGTTTAGCTGCGAGAAAGTAGATGGAGACACCCTCCGCACTCCTCACAGCAGTCCCGGCCAGATATGAAAAAAGTGGTGCTCGCAGTGATGAGATACCACGGATGGCGCCGTGCAAACACAGGAAAGTCAGGAAATCACCAGCACTCAGTAGTAAAGATAAATATGTCCCTTTTATTGGACAGAAAGCGTCACAGACATCCAAATAAACCGACGTTTCGGGACCACGCGGGGTCCCTTCCTCAAGGCAGAAAGAAGGTTTATTTGGATGTCTGTTATTTGGATATATCTTAGCCAAACTCAAGGGTTACCATGGCCGCCCAAGCGCAGCGTGTGTTCACATGGGAGTATGACCATGGTAAGCCTGCAAGGTCCCAGATGTATGATTTGTTCCACCTTACAAGGTACAAGCAGGGCCGGCCTTAGGCCTTTAGGTGCCCTGTGCGAGAAAGCTTTACAGCGCCCCTCAGTGGCCACACCCTTTAGTGGCCACACCCCCAGTGGCCACACCCCCAGTAGCCACACCCATTTATCACCCATATTTTTGGTAAAATATAAAAAGACGGGGTCACGTCGGATAACTAGTTTGCCATGGCGCCCTGTGCGGCCGCACTGCTCGCACACCCCTAAGGCCGGCCCTGGGTACAAGCAGAGGTGCTCAACCCTGCTCAGATTGTGGAGCAAGTGATCTGCAACCTTTACATCAGAGTCTTGCTGGTTAAGATACAGCTGCTGCATTTGTGGAGCGACTGGTACCAGGGAATAGCTCCAGAATCTGCCCTCTATGCCAATAACTCTGGGAAACAGCAAAACATTACAGTAATACTAAAGCCTCATCATTTTTTTTACAGATACTCCTGTCCTTTTAGTTACTTGCCAATGATATTGATTTGTCACAATGCTGATAAACACTTACATTTTCTACCTGTATATTATAGAGCAGGCTTCAGCTTTTCACCATGCAGCTTTCCTGAATTTTCTGTTGGGGAGGGTGCACTCTGAATCTCTGTCCCATCATTCCTAGTGCCACTGTGCATGCATGCCAGCATTACAATGTCATCACATCTATTATCTAGGGCAGTGGCAATAGCTATACTGTGAGTGTGCACATAAGGGGGGCTCCAAATCACCCTGCAAGCCAAGGAGTCCCCCTACAAGGGAAGTCAATCCCATGGAGGGGGGCACTTGGTGAAATAATACAACATAAATGCTGAATCTGTAGAAAAAGCAAAAAGGTAAGTGTTGTGATCAGCATCTTAATTAGAAAACAAAATGGGGTTTAGCATCATTTTAACCTTGAAAACATTTTACATTTGTTTCTTTTTATCTAAACCCCATATTACATCAGACTATGGAATGTGACCTAGGAAGGTGTACTATTTGCCAAGCCTGTTCGTGCAGCATGTCAAGGACCTGAGACTGGAAGTCAGCTATGTCCTATTAGCATAGAAGGGCATCATGTGGAAACTCTGAAAGCCTCATCATATTGGTCCATGCCAGTCTGGTGGATCTTGGCAAGTTTTGCTCAGACATTGGGCTGTGATTCTTCTCTGTTTTAGGAACTGTGGAGGGAAAAAACTGGTAAAATGTGTCTAAAAATGAATGATGTCACTATTATGCTTGAACTTGGGGTGGATGTTACCAACCCCATGTTGGAGGTACCTGGCAACTTCCCACTAGTGGTCATGGATGGGGAGTAAGAGGAAATGGCTCCAGTGTTGGAAATAATAGATAAACAGGTGACCAGGCTAGATTTTGGGACCGCAGTTGGGAGATCCCAATCTAGTACCCAGAAGCAATCCATCTCCGAAAGACATCCTCTAAAGTTATAGTAAAAAGCCTTGTAAGCCGCTTTATGTCATAGCAATTAAAAAAAAATAATTAAATACAAATTAGATTATATAATTGTAAAGGGAAAAAACAAATAAAACGTAAGTCATCCGTCCCTGCAAGCATGCACATACCATATTAACGTAAACACACCATGTCGGGTGCGCCTACGTACAAACATTAAGTTTATGCTATACTTGTTAGGTATCGACATGCGCGCCCAAGTGAGAGCAATAATATTAGTGCCAATATTCATGTATATCTCTAAACTGATAATCTGTAGGGGCTTTTAAAGTGCTGCCTATGGACAATTTGGGGTACTGTATTTTGTCACGCACACACAATTTTTAAGCTTGGCATCTTGGGTATCATTTACTCGTTGTAACCTCATCTTTTATATTTTACAGATAAATTGGTATTTTATTGTTTTTGGGCACTAGAATTAACTTAAGTGTATTTTTACAAAATTTGGGGTTTGATAGAGATTTTTTGCAACTGCCACCATTTTATTCTACAGGGTCTTTACTTTTTAGAATATACAGTATATAATGTTTTTCGGGTTTTAAGAAATGTTCAGGCCTAAAATGTGGATTATAACATGTGTGCAGAAAATGCAAAACAAAAAAGCCTTGGCGGGGAAAGGGTTAAAGAACTAATATCCAAAGAATGAAAGGGGCAGGCCAGGGACAGAAAGGCTGGGAAGGAAAGTGCTAAATGATGCTTGACATCCTCCAGCCCAGAAATGTGTGTTAGTGCCGCTTCTAATGCACATTGTGGAAAGATCATAGTTTATAGGGGTATCAGAGAAAGCAATTTCAGTACAGAAGAACAACTGTGCTCAACTGAAGGTTAGGTTGGATTTCAGCTTGAAATTTGTAGCTATATTATTGTTTTCCCTTTTTCTGGTAAAACAAATTGGAAAGTCTGTTTGCAGAGGTATAACTAAAATAGTACAAATTTTGCTAAAAACAGATGCAGCTTGTAGCAAAAGTGTTATCATTCAACACCACCATTTCTGCAAACCCCTTTTCATAAAAAGCTGGATAATCCAGGAAGTAGAGAACTGTGTTAAGATAAAAAGCCCAGCTTAGTTTTCTGTATAAACATTAACATCTGGGTAATAAAAGTTTTCATACGTTGAAAGGTTTATCCTACACAGAGGTAGATGTATGTACAGCTGAAAACTGACTCCGGCTAAAGTAACATAGAAGACCACAAAGTGTGTGGAGGAATATGATTACAGTATTCCTGTATTCAGGTTTATAAGGGGTCATAATTAGTACGATAAGATCCATAAGATCCACCACACACATCCTTCTTGCAGTGTTTATCTTGCCTATTGATGAATTCAATCTCAATAAGCTCAATTCTCAAAGCTTTAAGACAAGGATCCTTATTTTAGCCATGCGACTGTAATTTTCAAATCCCATATGACTGAGCTGTAAGTGTAAAATTTGTGATCCCTTCTAAATGTGTTGGTAAGAACTTTGCTCTCCTTAAAAATGAATTTAGACGCTACAGTTCATAAATTGTGTAGCCCCTTCCACCCTAGGTAGAGTGGCTATTTAAATTTAGCATTGCTGGAACTGTAATCAGTCTGGCTGATTTGTAGTCTGGTATCACTTGGTCATTTCTAGGGGTTCTGCTATTGATTGCACCTACCTTTCATTTCATCCAGCCATCATGAAAAAGTTAGATAAATAAAATTAAACTGTCCATAGTCCATTGCTCATGGAGGTGGATTATGTGCACACTTTTTACACTTTTCTTTTTTTTTCAAATGATGCAAAAAATACGCTTGTCAATCTTAAAGTTATCATCCAAAAAACATAAACGGAAAATGCCTCATTTAGTAGAACAAAGTAGCTCAGGTACTTACAACTGAAGATCTGGCTTTCAATTACTTGTTGTGATAGATACCTGTCCTTAAGGATTTTTGGGTGTACAGTTCTTTGCACACAGGCAAGCACATAAGAAAATGTACCCCAGCACTGCAATTCAACTTAAGCATAGATTGTTAAAGTAGATGTAAATGCAGCCACTAAAATCTCATATAAGCTTTAATAGCTGGTGATACTGATATAAAGTTTATTGTGTGGGCACTTTGCGTTAAAACACACATGAAGCCAGTTATCAGTGAAGTGCATGTGGACAGTGACAAGCTGTGAAGAAAATGTCTTTTTAAAAATACACATTTAGCCTGTTTCAACTCTAGACAGTGCATATAGACAAGCTACAAAGGGGCTGCAAGACACACATCTGCAGCATTAACATGTAAAAATTCTTCTTTTCACCCGCTCCCAAATTTCCCAAGATAAACAGAACTTTGCTACCTAAAGGATATTTAGTGAAGGGTTTACATCTGCTTTAACAGGCCAGTGCCTACAAGTCCTACACTCATTTTTTCCCTTGTTAATTTATCAGCAGCACTGAGTCCCTGTGCGTTCCATAGCACAACAAAGCACATTGTCAATATGACTGCTGGGAACCTTGAATTTTTATAGTAAAAGGTTGGTACATAAGAAAGACCCTACTGTTGGCCATTATCAGCCACCTGACCTAAGTTCAAACACCAGAAAGTGCATTTTGGCGGTTGGTTGTTATACCAATGAAGGCCACATTAGTTCACCACTATCTGAGAATTGCAAATGGGTTGTGTTCACCTCAAACCCAACCCCTACCCAAACTGAAGTATATCCTCAATGGCAAAGGAAAAATGCTCCTGCATTGGTGGTGTCACTCAAACGAAAAATGCCCCTGAGTTGGTGGTGTCCCTTTAAAGTAAACATGACACTGTATCAGTTGGGGGAAGATGCTGCTGAATTGGCTGGTTAAGTTCGAAGCATCTATATCAGTGGGATGAAAAAGGACAGAATAGCTGAGAGGCTGGTGGGGGAAAAACACTCTGTGAGATGCATTGAACTAAGAGGCCCTAGGGCATTCTAGGGGAGAAAGGGGAGCTGAAAGATTGAGGCCCCCCCCCACCATCCGTGTACTGACAGTTCAGCCCTCCTCGTCGCCATGGTGTTTGCCAGGAATTAAGAGTGCTTTGCCCTCTTCCTGTCTTTGGTTATATGATCTCACATGACATGGGGAGGCAGGAAGAAGGGCAGCCCACACTCACTCCTCAGTGGGCACCAATACTGAGAAGGATTTCTTTTCTCAATGGGTGCCCCCTCTCCCTGCCCTCTTCCACCCACAGTAGGCTGCCATTGGAGGCAGAAAAGAGCAGAATCCTCCCTTCAGCACAGTGCCATAATGGCGGGGGGTTGGGGGGGGGGCCCTTCATAGTTTCTTGCACCGGGGCCCTCAAGGTTCTAGTTACGCCTCTGCCTCTGTCTCACATTTCTGCCAAGGCAGAAAATAGAGTATCAGGGGGACTGAAAGACCCAGAGGGGGACGGCTTTGCGTGACAGGAAACTTTTTGACTGCTATTTTTAGGTTTTATAGAACTAATGCAGCATGAGAGACAAGCAGACCTAAAATCTGTTTCTAGATTCTGTTTTAAACATGAACATAAAACATCATTTTTTAAATGCAAGCAATATAAGTTTCTGAAAATATTTTTGACATAAGCACCTTGTAATCTCTTAGACAGCAGTACGCATACTCAGAGGTAGGGGCACTACCAATCAGGCTTTCTGTATGCGCATGTGCTGGCTATTACAGCATATTAACAGAAGAAGAGAACATAGAAAGTAAAGGGATGACTTCATCCATGAGCTTCTTTCTTTCAACATCCAATCAACAAGCTAGGGCAGTAGAGCTGCAGTGAAGGTCTCATACCTGGCTGTGTGGTCTGAAGCCTCGCAGTAGTGCCTTGATCACAAGACTGGCTGCAAAGAATGACAAATCCTATGGCAAATAAAACAGAACCTAAATATATAGATTTATTTTGTTTATGTAACTGTTTGCTTCAAGTGTACATTTGTTGTCTTTCATCTAAACTGGTTCTGTTTGTTTTACTACAGATGACTATTCCATTTACAAACTGCCACTTTAATTTCTGGTATGCCGTATGCATAATTTATTGATTAATAGAGTTGAGATGGCATTTGGCCAAATGAAATATTTAGTACAAGCTGAGGGATGATAACATGCCAGTGTTTTAGAATTAAACATCGGCACTCTACTTGAAAATCTTTCTGGCAGATAATTACATTACGGAAAACAAATATGGTAATTACATGCTGCAAAAATAAATAAACATGTTTTAATACACCAAAAAAAGATCATTGCTCATTAGTAATAAAAAAACAATGTGTGTAGTGCTAAATAGAAAATAGATAATTTCACATAGAGTTTTCAAAAAACAATGAAAATTAATATGGATTTGAAGATGTAGCACAGTACCCAATTGTCAATGCCATGGGTACTGAACACTCTTTGCAAGTAGCATCACAAGGTTCAGGCACCTTGTACTTTGTACCAAGTTCCCTGGCTGTTAGAGCAGAAGTAAAGTTTGACATGCAAAGCCTCTTCTGGCAAAAAACTTCTTCCTCTCTTCCCCAGCAATTTTTTTTTATTTTCTGTGTACACTGTACAGCACCATGCAGTGTACACGTTAAGCCTGTTCACAGCATTTCTAAGATGCTGTGAATGGGGCAGATTCTGGGACATCTGATGGCCCAAGAGAATGCCTGGGAACAGTGGTGGTGGCAGGGATGGTGGTGGCAGGCGACAGAGCCTTGAACTTAAAATCAATCCAACAGTGCTGGAGAAGGTCATCCTTCACACACAGTTTACTTCTGCTATAAGCATGCAGTTGCCACCACTACTGTGAACTCTTACTCTATCAATGCTTCATAAACATAACATATAAAATCCACCAGATGACTGGCTGTCTTCAGATGTCAATGAGAAGGCAGGATCGTACAGTATACTTCCCATTATACAGTCCTGTGTCCTGGAAAGCAGAAGAGACCAGATTGCCATGAAGCTACCCCCATCCCCTTCCCTGATTGCCAGTTTAGAGGGAAACTGTCATCATGAGTAAAATATGTGAAGGGGGTACCTTCACCTAGTCTTGTATGGACATATCCGGCTTTAATACTTCCTGAGTGATTGACTCAGAACAAAAAATTGGCAAGTGATGAAAAATTGTAAAGAATTCCTGATCTGCATGTTTTTTTGGGTCAGTGAAAATACTGAAAATGTTAGGTCATCATGACAGCTAGACATCTAGAAGAAGGAGGTCCATAGTGGATGCACCTAGATTCTCATATGACAGTTTTTTATTAATGGTGTGTTTCTGACTTTAATGCAACTGTAGTGTTTTAAAGCTAGCATTAGCAATTCTACGGCTTTACTTATTGTGTCTAAATGACTTTAACTGTTTGTTAATGCACTGGACAGTGGTGTAGTAACTGGGTGAAAAAAAAAAAAGGGAATGCATAGCAAAACATCACTGTGTCCTGCTCTGGTGCTGTAACCTAACTGCGCACATTTACCATGGGGGACCTTGCACCTCTCTTCCAGTGCGTTCACTGCAGAGTAGGAAAGTAGATGCTGCAACACAGGAACCATCACTGGTCTTGCAATATTTCGAGGCACAGCTGGGGAGACATAGTAAAAGTGATGTTCATCGAAAGAGGAGGCAGTAAGAGAGTCCTTCAGGAGGAGTGCTGTAAGAGGGGGTTTGAACCAAAGCCAAAATGTCCACAAGGGCCCAAAGCCATATTGCTGGCTATATCACACACAATGTTGAAAGACTTTATGGGGGGAGTGGAAGAGGACGGAGCTAGAAAGATGTATTAAATTATGCAAAGAATTAATTACAGTAGTGATTAGGTTAGTGGATTAATTATTTGGGGCAGTGGATTAATTGACTGAGGTTGGTCATTAACTGATTGAAGAGCTTTAAATAATTGGAGCAGTAAATTACTTTAGCCAACACAACCTGTCAGCCACAAAGACGCCTTACTTTTCCATAATACAGTAAAACCTGACTTTTCTACAGCTTACACTTTTCTATGAACAGCATTCGTAGCATACTTGTTAGAAGCATTGACTATAGAACAAAGACCAGTGAAGCTTAACTGGCAGTCCAGAAGCCCCCAGTCTAATTTGATATTAAAACTAATAGTAGTAATGTGACATGGATACCTGCATTCCTAATAGATATATAATGTTAGCTGCTGCACCCATTTACAGGCTGCCATGAAGCTCTTATTACTAGATGGGGCTCCAGTGGTCCAGACAAATCCCAAAACAGTCAAATTGTTTGCCAGGCTTTAAATTTGTGCCTAATCTGGTAAAAGGTTCATGTATGAGATGGCTTTCATTGTCAGTACTGACACAGGAAGTGAGGGAAATTTCCCCAATAAGGACAGCACCAAGTCAATATTAGCATTTGGGGTGACTCATGTCTTGACAGGTGTGTTAGATTAATATGAATAAGACTGCTCTCAAAATAGGCACAATGGTATAGGGTGGAACCTCAGGTATGACAACTACAGGCTTGTACGTGGAGCACTGAAAACATTCAAACAGACATTTCAGGGGAAAAGTCCACTTTTTTGTATACAAGTCAGTGCATCTTGGGGATTTAAACAGATCCCTTTCATCAGGGCTGATGTAGTACTCTTTTTGCTGTTTATAGTACTGGCACCCTAAGTACAGAACATTGCACATTCATTCTATTGCAACTGAAATGCTTTGGCTTCTTGTATACAGTAAAGTGGACTTGAAAACGCTGCAAAGATTATGACTCGCAAAAATGTTGTTAGCCTACGCCTGGAAATTATTATTATGATCATCTGAGGTGGTGATAGAATAGCAAATCATTCGGTAAAATATTTAAGAAGAACTCAAGGGTTAAGTGATTATGTTTTAAAGGGGACTCAAATAAAGCAGTTTTACTTACCTGATCCTCAGTTCAGCCGTGGTCAGTGGCCTCTTCCCCCCCCCTGCACTCTGGCTGTGGAATGTCTGTAGGTGCCCTGACATCTAATGCTGGTCAATGGACCTGCATAAGGTGTGATGAGGTCAGCGGTCCTTAGACTGCCAGAGCCCAGTGGAAAAGAGGCTGCAGGGCAGGTCTAGCAGCCCAGAGAGAGCGAACGAGATTGAGAATCAGGTAAGTAAAACTGCTTTATTTGAGCACCTAAATATTAAAGGCTGGGTGTTTTTTTTTACCTTAATGCATTGTCTGCATTAAGGTAAAACATGCCCAGTACCTTTTTGACTCCCACACTTACCTGTCAGCGTCGCTGGTCCCCAAAGCAATCCTCCGGCCCGAACTTCCTGGTTGCGGGGGCCTGAGGCCAGAGGAGCCATAGGCTCCTTCTGCAGTCAAACTGTTGGGTGGAAAGGCCTGCCTGTCTATGGCTGCACACAGCTACTGCGGGCAGCTGGGAATGCGCACGTACAGGTGCCTCCACATCAGTGGCTTAGGTGGATAAATAGTTATTTTTGGACAAAAATAATGACTAAATACCTTGTTGATATTTATAATTGTGGCCTAATCAAAACAATGATCAAAAAGTTTCCTTTTTGATCATTGAGGATTCATCCATGAGGTGTGGCATTGTGAGGCAATACCACGGTGTTAGGTGGCCTCAAAGTCACCCAGGGTTCTCAGCCAGAGGGGCTGAGTGGCTCCAGGAAGACATTACTGGTACCAGGAGAGAACTGCCTTTTCAGTTCTTTCTGGGTTTTCTGGATCAAGGTTGGGATCCTGGAGCCAGGAGATTTCTTAGAGCTCTGGGTGGGAAGAAGTCTCCATTCCTTTGTCCATGCTTTGGTGGTGACCAGCACCTGATTGTGCACCTGTTTACATCCCTCATGAAGTGTGTGCTGGGATGTGTTCAGGGCCCCACCTGTGAGTCAGGAGAGCTCCACCCCGGAGTCAGTGTGGAGGCCAGGGTAGCAGGGAGCTGCGGGTTTGTGAACCATATTGAGAGGATTGGCATGTTATTGCTGTTGTCTGGAGGAACCAGACAGTGGCCCTAAAGATTGAGGCCGGAGCAGCAGTGCTGCGAGAGAGACTTGTTAAAAGACTGGGACACCTTGAGTGTACGTGACAACTCGAGGATTGGTGAGCCCCTATCTGTTATGCTACAGCAAGCTATTTATGTTGGATTTCGTGTTATCTATCGTTTTGAAAGAAAATAAACTGCATTGTACTTGCACCTCCGGTCTTCAGTGGAGTGTCCTTGTTACAGAGGTTTCAGGGTGTTGTAGCAACTTTGAACTGGCATTGGTAAAGAACATGAATACAATACATCATCAGCACATCTTGGAGCTTGTTGCTAAATTTTATTGAAAGGTCACATAAAAAAGTGCAGAGGACCCCTTCATCAGGCACATGATGGTCCCATGTCTAATGAAGAGGGCCTGCTCTTAAACACTGCAGCCCTATGTATCCCTGACCAAATTATTGACCGCAGATAAAATAGCTGTTACATCTTAATGAATTGACCCTAACCTCTGTTCTTTAAGCGTAAAAGCTACAAATGTAATCATGTGCGTAAAACATGCTGGCTGCCATTGCTGACTCATCCTGCAAATGCTAGCTGCCTGGCTGTCATGCTGATCCACTTCCTTCAGTACTCTTGGTAACTAACTGCAGATTAGGACATCTGACTTTGATGTACTTCCCTGGTCTGCATACTTGTTTCAGATGGATATTTTGAGATGAATCCATAATAAAATTACATTTGCTTATTTATCAATAAGTAAGTCTTTCACGCTACAAGATGAAATGGAAAACTATAAATCGCATGTGAAATAATGAAATCTAATACACTTTAAAACATTGCTTGAATAGTAAATAAACCATATGATGTGAAATCTTACTGCAAAAATGTTATATGAGATTGAGTCACTGCTGTCCTCTTACTAAAATTATTAATCACTGGCCTGTAACAAGCATGCAGCAAGTAAAGTCAGAACTCTCCATTTACATGTCCCTACTAGTTGACAGTATATTGAAGGCAGTGGGCAGGCATGATAACTATGCAACCAGCATTTCCACAAATAGATCAGCCATGACAGCCTTCATATATTTTTTTATAACATTTTTGGTATAGCAGTTGGTCTATGAGCCATTGTAATTGTATCATAATGCCTTTTCTCCAGAAGATGGCAGCCTTTTCCCAGAAATATATCTGTAAACTACTAAAGCAGTATTGCAATTTTCTTATTTAAATGGGAAGCTGTTAAAAAAAAAAAAAAAAAATCAACAAACCACCTCGCAAGGTAAAATGGAGCGAAGTGAACCTGTGTACATTCCAGATATCCAGTTATTGGATAGAGATGTTCTCATTTTTTTTTAATGACCTTGCATATGGTTGACTGTTTATGTTCACCTCCCTTCAATGCTTTTCACTTCCCTTTGCATGTTAGTAAATCAGACTCAATTAGGCTGATGAATGAAATCTAAAGATACAGAAACAAGAAGTGTCATTCTACAGTATAGCAACCAGTCTGATTCCAGATGATTTCCTTTTAATGATTGTTAGGAATGCAAAGATAATGTCAAATTCCACATGTCCTTTCCTTGTTAAGGGTATATACCCACTAGGCATATTCATTAAAGTGCCTTATTTAAAAGAATATTGAAATATTAAAAGAAACTGAAGCAGATATTAGGCAGGGCAGCAAGACATGCAGCACCTTCCAATACCCTATGGTTAATGCTGAATACCTGGCCATTCTAACAGTCAAAACATATACCCCCCACATTCCTACTGGTCCATCACTTTAAAAGGCTTCCTCACTGACCAATAAGAATGCTTATAAGGTAGGAAGCGATGGAAAAGCTTTGCCACTATGAGGAAGTTCTGGATCTTTACCTATCAGAGCAGCAGAGGGTTTGGCAATTATGAGTGGCCTTCATAGGCACAGCTGTGGGGTTAAGACAGATTCCCTTTAAAGTGGACCTTCACACTAAAATTATACTTTAGTCCACTGCAACCCTCCACAACCCTCCCCTCACTGCTTAAAAATCACATATGTCTCAGATACATATCCCAGGAAGCTGCAGGAGCAGGGACACATAGTGCGCTAGTGGGCAGAACTGTGTGGGTCATCGGGGAGTGCTGGCTGCCTAAACCTGGTAAAGCACCCAGCTCCTGATTACTAAGTAGCACCATTATGGTGGCACAGGACCTGGCCTGTGTCAGCTGAACAATGTAAGGCCTCATTCACACTGCGGTACATATACGCGAGTATTGTCCCATATGCAGCATATGCAAATAAATGGCTCCATATACATAAAGCTTTTTATGTACAGTACATATTTATGTTTAAGGAATTTTTTTGTAGCCTTTTGTAGATCCTTACATGTGTCCCATGACCCTGAAGTGGTCTCAGAACTGCTGGGTAGGGATGGGCTCGATGTTCAAGTTGAGCAAGAGTTCGACTCGAACAACCGGCAGTTCGTGTGTTCGGAGAACATATGAACTGTCAGGGCGTTCGGTGGACTCTTCTTCCGCCGAGCTCCCCACAAGGCACTGTGCACAGGTCAGGTGCAAAACTTTGCCCAATCAGGGCTCACCTGTCAGATGCCGTACAACTGTAAACTGTCCCTGCTAGCTCCGCCCAATTGTTTATATTTTGCCGGCATCTACCAGAATGCCATTCTGTGGCGTGAGTTTGTCGTGAACGGATAGGTTGGCGTGCGTCGTTTTTTAAAATTTCTATTTCTTTTTTCTTTTATTTTTTATTTCATCAACTCGTCATGGACCACGATGGATGTGGTGATTGACCGTGGATTACGTCGGTAGATCCATATTTTTTTTTTTTAAATAAAAGACTTGTCAAAAAAAACTTTTTTTCAATTAAAGGATTTTTTGAAAAGGCTGGCCTCTTGTTTTTATTATTTTAACCCTTTAGTGAATGGGTAGGGGGCACAAGTACCCCTAAGTCATTCTCAAGGGGGGGCCACGTCTCGGTGCCCTGATGTGAATAAGCCCCCTGCCCGCACCCCCTCAACCAAAACCCCCGGGCTTTTGGGGAAGAGGCCCTTGTCCACATCGGCACTGGGACAATGTGCTTTTCCAGGGGCGACCCTGGAAAAGCACCCTTCCAGTGCTGAGGGCATGTGGCCTGGTATCGCAGGTAGCAAGTGAGCGCCTCCCCACTTTCTGGCCCTGCCAGGCCTGTGCTTGGATCAAGGGTCTAGTTGGGAATTTTAGGGGGGACCCCACATCTTTTTGCCCCCATTTTTGGGGGGGGTTCCTCCTTTAAATTTCTACTAGGCCTTAAGAGCCTGTTATGACTGAGGGGGAACCCCACACACTTTTTTAAATTGTAACTTGGGGTCCATCCTAAAATTCCTACCAGACCTTAAGGGTCTGGTATGACTTTTTGGGGGAACCCCACACTTTTTCTTTTTTTAAATGGGGTCCCTCCTAACTTTCCTACCAGACCTAAAGGGTCTGGAATTGTTTGGAAGTGGGAACCGCACACCTTTTTTCTTTATAAATGTAATTTTTGCTGCAGCAGGTTCTATACATTGTACAGATTTGACACTTTAGAGGCAGTTTAAGGGGACCCCCCAGGCACGATATTTAACTGCTTGAAGACCAGGTGTTTAGACCCCCTTCCTGGCCAGGCCATTTTTCAGTGTTCAGCGCTGCAGTACTTTGACTGACGTTTATTCCGTCATGCAACGCTGTACTGAAATGAATTTTGTACCATTTTTTGGGGACAGATAGAGCTTTATTTTGGTGGTATTTAATCACCACTATGGGGTTTATGTTTTACTATAATTAGGAAAAATTACTGAAAATTTTGGAAAAAATTATTTTATTTTTTTACATCATGTTAGGAAACATTTATTATTACCCAGTTTTTTGGTAAAATATAAAAGATCGGGTCACGTCGGGTAAATAGACACCAAACATGTCAAGCTTTAAAATTGCGCGCACCCGCGAAATCGCAGAAAACTACCATACCCAAAATTGGCCATAGGCGACGCTTTAAAAGCTTTTACCGCTCATCAGTTTAGTGTTATCAGTGATTGATGGCCCTAGACTTATTGCTCTCACTCCGACGTTCGCGGCGATATGTAACATGTGCGGCGTAATGGGCGCAATCGTCTTTTTTGCACTTATGTGCCCCCGACGCATGTTTGCATGCGTGTATGTATGGGTGGGGACTTTTAAATGTTTTTATTTTTTGTAAATTATTTTTTATGTGTAACTTAAAAAATGTTTTGGGGTGGGGGACTTTTTTTTTCCTTTTTTTTTTTTCACTAAACTTTATTGCTATCACATACAGGTGCTAATAAAAAACCCCTATGTGATAGCAAAATATGTGACAGGTCCTCTTTATGGAGACATCAGGGGTCTCCAAGACCCCTAATGTCACCTAAGACCCCCCAAAAGAAGCTGATGAAGCACAGATCTGATCCATCAGCTTCTTTCCAGCTTTTGTAGCTGGAGAGTGACACAAGAATGCGGAAGTGATGTATTATACAACACTTC
>NW_017306800.1:924102-928562 GCF_000935625.1 Nanorana parkeri | reverse complement strand
GGCTCTAAAGCCGGCGGATTGCTTGTATGGTATCAGGCATCGCTGCCTGTTTTAAAAAAACGGCAATTTCCCGAACGGCGCGCGCGAGGGGGCGTGTCTAAGCGGACGTCTAAAGATGCCCGCTCAGATCTAGAGAGCGCCCGGCCGGCCATTTTTTACTACAGCCGGCCCGGAGGTAGTTAAAGGATTTTTTTTTTTTATTGTTTACCTTTTAAAAGTGATGTTAAAACACTGCTCCTTTAAAAACAGTATTTTAAAAAAAGTTTGTTTTCATTGATACATGTCCCCCAGGCAGTACCCGAATCCCCATACCATTTTTATGGCTAATAACTTGCATATAAGCCTTCAAAAAGGGGACAATTAATTTTCAAAGTTCTGGCCCCATAGACTTGTATGAGGTTTGAGTTCGAACTTTTTCCATGTTCTAAAGTTCAAATTTGAACACATGGGTGTTCGTCCATCACTACTGCTGGGATGGGTGCACAATAAGATACAATTCATAAAATAGTAATTTGCACTTATCAATAGCTGGCCAGTAACTGCACATTCGCTAGTTTCCATTTCTTGTGAATGCACTGGCCAAAATTCTGATGCAGAAAATTAGGTTTTATGTTTAAAGTTTTAAATTAAAGCTTTAGGGGACATAAATGAAATATTGATGTTGGCATTATCAAGGTGGCATGCACCTTTTTTCTCCCCTAAAGTGCTTTCCACAATGTAGACAGATGACAATTCATTGATTACTTGGTAAAGGCTGTTCAGGGTTCAGTAAGTTTTATAAAATGAAAGAGACTCAACTTTAAGCAGCTTTTGAAGCTTTGTGTCAGAATTCTCTCTCAAATACAGTAAAAGGTCAACAAAACATAAATGCAGTACACAGCCATCACAATCTTAAAAGGTAACACATCTCTTTGATTTACTCTAAACAAAATGTTCAAAACAACTTGACATACCAAGAGTAAAAAATATCACAGTGATCACAATCTTTATAATCTTCGAATATACTCAAATAAATTTACTCCTAATTACAGATTGCAAAGGTCAAAAAGAGTAGCTCTCAAGTAGAGCTATACTAGTTTTAATACATTCCATGCTATTATCCAAAGATAAGCATTTGAAAAGGCTTGGATTAATCACTGAATAATTGTAGTCCTCAGAGTCAAGCATCAGAGGCAGGTGTTAGAGTTAGCTATTAGAATCAAATGTTAGAGTCAGCAGTCATAATCATGCATCAGTGGCAAAGAGATAAGTGTCAGAGTCAGGCTTTAGAGTCATTCATCAAAATCAGGTATCAGGAATAGGAGTCAAAGTCAAATGTCAGGTGTCAGACTCAGGTTTTAGAGTCAGAAGTCAGATATCAGGAGAAGGAGTCAAAGTTACATGTCAGGCATCAGAGTTAAAGTCAGAGTCAGGTATAAGATGTAGAAATCAGGGGAGGATTGGGCAGGAGATCAATAAGGCAGTCATACCCCCTGTGTGGTGGCAAGACTGAAGCAGATTCCTTAGAAAATACATCCATAAAATCCTGATAACAGGTTGGGGTGTCCAAAATAATGGAAGTGATGAGAATGGGGTGGCTAAGACAGGAATTGAGACCAGGATTAGACCAAGTGACAGTTTGAGCTGTTGACAGTCCAGGGTTATGGTTTTGTAACCATGGATACCCAAGGATGATGGGGTAAGGTGGTGTTGGAATGACCCAAAAGGACAGGAGTCCCTTATTTAAAGCTCCTACTGGAAGGTCAAGTTTGGGGTTATGTGACAGACCTTACTGAGAGACAAAGGTTGGTCATTAATGGCTTAGAGAAAATAAATGAAGAATAAGTAGGATGCCTAGACGTTCAGCCAATGACTAGTTTATTACTGCTGAATCAACAAAATGATTGAACTAGTGGGTCAGTCCCACGCCTCTCTAGACCCTTCGCTTTTCCTGGCTTGTTTGGGCAATTACAAACGGGTACTTGGTTTCACAATAAAGACAAGCCCAGAATACATATGTGTTGCTTCCTGGGAGAGGAGCACAGCTCCTAGTTGCATGAGTTCCTCAAATTCCACAGGCAATGGAGTGTGAGACATTGCAGGAGTGGGAATAGCAGGAAGAGTGGCAAAGCGTTCCATTCATTGTTCCTGTAAAAAATGATCCACCTTTATGGCTAAACTCATGGCTTCTTCCAGAGAGACAAAATCTAAACTGACTGTGTGGAGCAGGGCTGTTCCAACCCGAGCTAGGTGCCCAAATAGGAAATTCTGAGCAGTAATGCATAGCAGTCCTTTACCTTGATTGAGAGCCTGTAAATTAGTCTCGGTGGTGTGTTTCTGACCAGGATCATCATAAAGCAGGCCTGAAAGAAAGCATCCACGTTAGACAAGGTTGGTTCAGTAGAAGACAAACTGAAATTATGCAAACCCACTGTTGCTCAGAGCCCAACAACTGCGACCGAAGTTAAAAATAATGTTTGCAGCTGTTAACTAAGTTGGAAAATAAACTATAGTCCCCAGAGAAGCATTTAGGCAAATGGATCTTATGTTCAGGAGGCTCAGACAGACTTGAACCAGAAATTGGTACCAGTGTGAGAGCCTGGACTTACTGTGTGAGTTTACAGAGCTTGTCAGCAAACAATTGTGCCTGGCTTGGATCCATCCTTGTGGAGTGGGCTTGTTATAATGTTATGCTCGCTCCTGTGCAAGAGGGCAGAGAATACAGCTGGCTAGTGTGGTTTCACCTATAGCATCCCCTGTTCACATATAGCAAGCAGGCCTTTATGAGAGAGAGAGAGAGAGAGAGAGAGAGAGAGAATTATTTTTTTCCAGCTATATCTGAAGAAGATTACCACAGCAACTGGTCCAATGTCAGCAGGGGAGAGGAAGGAGGAACGTAATTCTTCTTCCTCTCTGCTCAAATCCCTACTCGAGCAATGTCGAGTTTCCCAATTTGAGCATGATTTCATATGCCGAGTGATCCTTGGAAATGGAGTTTCCTGAGGCATTATTTCCCATAGTTATTAATAGTCCAATATGATTTTAAAAAATATTGTAAAGAAACAAAAAAAACAAAGAATAATAAATAATTTTTATGTAGTTTCTCTTTTAAACTTTCATTTGCCCACATGCACCAGTGGTCTGCTGAGGGGTATTAGCGACCAATAAAACTACTTCACCAAGGAGGGGGTAACTCATCCCCCAGTTAAGAAGCAGGTAGGTGATACATAGGACACCCCATGAATTGCTTTGCAATTCATTTGAAAGGCAACTCATTGCTGCTCCTAATGGCTGTACATTGCATGCACTACTTGTTTGCACCACAACATATATTAGAATACCTTGCATTGTGCTGCTCTGCAGTGCACAGCCACAGAATGGTGCATTGGGGTGCAATTCTAATGAATGGCAATGCTGGAAGAGTTGGGCATTAATTCACTGGTGGGTGGTGCCAGAAGGACAGCCCTTGTTGTTCCATTAGGGGAGCATGCTACTCTGGATGAGGTGGTGATGCATCTGGAGAGTTTATGTGGTGAACTGATGACTGTTGCTGAATTGTAAAGAAAAAAAATTACCACAGTTTGCAGTAGCTTTGTTATGGGGCCACTTGGTGAAAAAGACAGGTCAGTGTGTGCTGTGGTAGCTGACCCAGAAGAGCTGTTTTGGCAACAATTTATTTTGGTATTTAGTACAATCCCATAAAATGGGCCTTAAAAGACAGAGTACATGCTAACCCAGACCTAAATGTTTCTAAAATCTTGAAGAAGACCATTGAACATGATCAAGAAGAAAGTATTTCCTGGGTGTTGGCTGTCCAAAATATTACTTCTTCTGCCTCTGCAGCTGACCCTGGAATTGTTTTCAGCTTTGTTCCTCCTTGAAGGACATAAGAAACACTATGGTTACTATGCAAGTTGAGATGCTGGCCAGAAGACAGGATGCTCAGCAAGGCCACCAAGGATGTGTTCCTTGTTCATGGATCAACTCCCTTTACTCTACCCCATCGGCAAGGGTACGGGTAAATGGCAATCTCTCATCCGTCTTCCCAATTTCCAACGGCACTCGCCAGGGATGTCCTCTCTCACCTCTACTATTCGTCCTGACATTGGAGCCCTTCCTGCGCACACGAGCCCTTCCTGCTCGTACACTTCCCATACGAGCCAACCCCGACATCCGTGGCATAGTGACGGGACCCACACACCATAAAATTGCCGCATTTGCGGATGACCTCCTCTTCTTCATGTCTTCCCCTGATATCTCCATCCCGGTACTCCTCCGAGAATTTAAATTGTACGGTTCGCTCTCCAACTTTAAAATTAACTCCGCCAAATCAGAAGCCCTTCATATCTCCTTGTCGGGACCCCGTCTCCAGAGAGTTCTCCGTAACTTCCCCTTCAAATGGGCACCCGTTGCAATTAAATACCTAGGCATATATCTCCCTTCAGACCCGGCCCTAACATACGATTTGAACTTCCCACCAC
>NW_017306800.1:904157-923966 GCF_000935625.1 Nanorana parkeri | reverse complement strand
CTTTTTATTCCTTCCCACTCATCCCCAGACATTTTTTCTCCTCTCTTTCCAGGACACACCCGACTTATTAATGCTAATGATACCGTTAAAACATTCTACAATAATATTGGGGTGTTACCTTCTACGCAGAATTTACCCCCCCTCTCCACCTACCACTTCCTTGCCGCCCTCCCCTGAATGTACTACCGCGATCTACTTACAGGAATCCACACGATACCCACACTTAACTACCATTGTAACCCCACTGGGCTAGACAGAACATTACACACCATTAGTGTACTTACTCTTCCAACTGGATGTTCTCCATATGTACCCCGATATGTGAACCCTTGTTTTACACTGCATGGATAATCTTGTTATGCCCTTGTGGATCCTAACATGTTTTTCAACTATGCATGCTTTTGCCATTTTGTTTGTGTACTGTGCAAAAAAAACCTTAAATAAAGAATTTATAAAAAAAAAAGGATGTGTTCCTACCAAAGGTAAACGGTGAGCATTGCGGACAACTAGGGCACCTTGGCTGAGAGTATAGCCAAGAATCAGGAGGCTCAATTAATTCTAGGCCTTTAAACTAAAGATGTCTGTGAAGGTTCTCATTCATCCAGGTCCTAGTATATCTGTAAAAAATAAGTTAAGGCAACTGGACTTGCTGTATTTTTCTTGAAGACGTTTCACTGGTCATCCAACCAGCTTTCTCAATTCAGAATGACTTGTACAAAAATTATCTGGGAATAAATATGGTGAATGTTGCTCCAATCCACATAATCTGTTACTCACAACCAGGTGTTGATTGCATATGCATAATTGGAGTCTAGGAGGTGTTATTAATCTGCTCAGTGAGAGGTGTTAAAACAGCATTGTATGTGGCAGACAATAGATGTCCCCGCTCACCACCACTACCTCTATTCAAGCTTGGCTACACCAGCGTATGGCACAGCATAGAAGAGCAAAACCCTCTGGTCAGGATTCAGCAGTGTACCTACAGCTAAAGGAAAAAGGTCACTCCTTTGAAGACAGTCAAGTATGTATCCTAGACGGGGAGGAGGACTGGTTTAAAAGAGGTGTGAAAGAGGTCACTTTCCCCCCCTCTCCACCTACCACTTCCTTGCCGCCCTCCCCTGAATGTACTACCGCGACCTACTTACAGGAATCCACACGATACCCACACTTAACTACCATTGTAACCCCACTGGGCTAGACAGAAAATTACACACCATTAGTTTACTTACTCTTCCAACTGGATGTTCTCCATATGTACCCCGATATGTGAACCCTTGTTTTACAC
Source organism: Nanorana parkeri (assembly GCF_000935625.1). NCBI lineage: Eukaryota > Metazoa > Chordata > Amphibia > Anura > Dicroglossidae > Nanorana > Nanorana parkeri. Next base: position 922,681 of record NW_017306800.1, on the reverse strand, counting down.
TGCATGGATAATCTTGTTATGCCCTTGTGGATCCTAACATGTTTTTCAACTATGCATGCTTTTGCCATTTTGTTTGTGTACTGTGCAAAAAAAACCTTAAATAAAGAATTTATAAAAAAAAAAGGATGTGTTCCTACCAAAGGTAAACGGTGAGCATTGCGGACAACTAGGGCACCTTGGCTGAGAGTATAGCCAAGAATCAGGAGGCTCAATTAATTCTAGGCCTTTAAACTAAAGATGTCTGTGAAGGTTCTCATTCATCCAGGTCCTAGTATATCTGTAAAAAATAAGTTAAGGCAACTGGACTTGCTGTATTTTTCTTGAAGACGTTTCACTGGTCATCCAACCAGCTTTCTCAATTCAGAATGACTTGTACAAAAATTATCTGGGAATAAATATGGTGAATGTTGCTCCAATCCACATAATCTGTTACTCACAACCAGGTGTTGATTGCATATGCATAATTGGAGTCTAGGAGGTGTTATTAATCTGCTCAGTGAGAGGTGTTAAAACAGCATTGTATGTGGCAGACAATAGATGTCCCCGCTCACCACCACTACCTCTATTCAAGCTTGAATATTGCACCTTTTCACAATATTCTAATTTTCTGAGATTGTGGATTTGGGGTTTTCATGAGCTGTAAGCCATAATCATCATAATTATGACAAATCACGGCTTGAACTATCTTGCTTTGCATGTAATGAGTCTATCTCATATATTAGTTTCACCTTTTAAGTTGCATTAGTGAAATAAATGAACTTTTGCACGATATTCTAATTATTCGAGTTTCACCTGTATGTACAATTGGAGAAGCCAAGCTTAAATGGTGGTGGGGGGAGGAGGGGGGTGAGACATCGATTGTCTGCCACATACAATGCTGTTTTAACATCTCTCTCTAGCCAGGTTAATAACACCTCCTAGACTCCGATTATGCAAATGAAATCAACACCTGGTTGTGACTAACAGATTATGTGGATTGGAGCAACATTCACCATATTTATTCCCATCTAATTATTGTACAAGTCATTCTGAATTGAGAAAGCTGGTTGGATGACCAGAGAAATGTCTTCAAGAAAAATACAGCAAGTCCAGTTGCCTTGAATTATTTTTTACAGATTTAAACTAAAGACTCCGGGGGCAGTGGTGATAGCCGCATGGTCAATTTTCCTACTTTTGCTGTGGTTGTCCCCACTAAACATGTGACTGCCATCACCACTGCACAACCTTTCTGATCTATCCTTACAGTTGCCCAAGATGGGTGCCTCAGCAAAGTGGCCAAATAAAAGGAGGCGAGCTCCGCCTTTGGGAGGAGCCTTGTTGGGTAAAATCTGTCAGGGATAGAACCCCACCTTTTAAAAGGGAGAAAATAGAAAATTAAAGCTGTAGCAATCTGCTGGGGACTTCTCCTTGGCATCACACCCATCAAACTGAATGGCTGGAGGAGCCTGCCTGAAAGGAAAGTGGGCTTGTGAGAATCACCATCCCCTTTCAAACTTTATTTAAAAATTGTGTTTTCAGTGCGTTCCGCCTATGACACCTGCATAAGTTAGTCACACCCTCCACATTTCTTAACAATTGTACGGAAAGGTGTTTTTTTATTTTTCAGTCCTTACACTGTTTTGAATTAAGAGGGAGCATGTAATTTGCTGATTGCAGAGCTATGGGAGTCAGTGGAATTGCGGTTCTGCGGTACATTTTCTTACGCATGCTTAATGCAATGCCCCCCTTCCTTGCCCCTGGAGAAAAGCTTACAGGCAAATGAGCATCAAATGAGTCCCCCAACAAGTGTGGCAGCCTCACAAAGTCCAAATTGGTCCCTCTTCCCGGCTGCCATTATTTTTTACCTAGTTTAAATTGCTGTTTAAATTGCTGTCTCTGCCTGTGTTTGCTTGACTTGAGCAGTGACAGCTTTACATGGAAAATAAATGAATTAATAAAAGGAAAAATCATTATCTGTTATAATCAAGTCAATATGTAATCAAGTAAATCTGTTACTATAGTGTTTTGCAAAAATCAAAATACAAATAAAATTGTGATGGCTGGTATAAATATGTTAATGTGGGATTACTCAGACCATGAACTGGAGGTAGGGGGGCTGTTTTCACCAGTTCTTCACCATATATAATTTAGTCAGCACTGTTTTTTGCTATATACTGTAGCCCCAGCTCCCTATAGTTTCTCCTTGGGCAACAATCACATAGGAAGAAGAGGCAGATGTGGAGAAGGAGCAAGGGGAGGAGCAGTAATGGGAACATTATGTAGAGGGGAGGAGGGAAAGGAAAAGGAGAGGTCACATTACCAAGGCTTACCACCTAATACTTTGGCAGCACCTCAACCTCTCCTTGTAGGCTTGCTGTACTTTTTTAGGGGGGGACGTTCATGATTTGGGAAAAGGTGGGTATCCTATGCCTGTAAGATTCTTCAGCTGCCTGCCCCTTCCCCTGGCCATATAATTTACCCCCTCTAGGAGCTGCCGCCTCCCCTCCCCCCTGAATTGTGGAAACGTGGGCAGCCTATGGCTGTAGGTTTTTCCTCTGTAACTATACCTCCAATGCCCTGACTATAATGAAATATATCAAGATTTGAAAAAAAACTGACAGCTGAGTGTCTGGGAGCAAAAAAAAATATGGTGGCAAAGCATAGAAATTACAGATGTGCCTGGTATCTACTGTGTGTAGACCAACCACCAAATCAATACCAAACATGCAGAAAAAAATGTAAATAAAAAACATTTAAAAAAAAAACATAAATACATCTAAGACATTTTTGAAAAATTGCATCTGGGAATTTTCCATTAGATTATATGGGAGGAGTTGCAGCGCAAAGAGCTTGAACAAAGCAGGGCTCAAATCTCCAGACTGGCTGAATCCCCAGGTGGTTATAGTATATATTTTTTGCAGTTCCAGGTGCAAGCTGATGTTCAGCCACTGCACACTAGTGATATGGCTATTATCTCCCAAATAATACACTCTAATTTATTTTCAAGATAAAAACCTTCCATTGTTTTTCCTTCCTACTAAGCTGCTTAAATACTGTCCAGTCAATAAACAATACTTGTGGCTTTTGTCTCAGGTCAAATGCTCTCATTTTTATTGCAAGATAAAACCCACCATCTATTTTTCTATTTGCTGCCTATTCAATTGTTCCTGTACTGTCATGATGCTACCAATTTCTACCAAACACATATCTGAAATATATGTTTTGAATTTTTTTGTGAATAACTGGGGATACTGAGATGAGAGGGAGTTTGGGGAATATGGGGTTGTGGCTTTGAAGTGTATGTGTGAACTATGTTTTGACATTTTATTAAACTTTAAGACAATGTGGTGTGATGCTATGATAAAAGAAGCTCACAAACTATACTATTAAACAATTTTGCCACTGGCCAGTTTGTATGAAGCTTAGGGTTTTAGTTTATTTTTTAAGAGTACATTTTCTAAAAGCTTTTAGATCTTGTTTGGCTTTTACTTCCACCATTCAATTCAAGACTATTGCCACTAGATTAAAAAAAAAACTAAGAGTTCCAGCTCCCCATGCCCTTAGTTTGCCTATTAGCCTATTATCCTTGAAAATGGCCAGAATTTAGTATCAAGATTCACCTCTCAAATACGTCAATAGGGTTTGCCGCTAAGTTTTGATTTCATGGTTTTTAAGCAGGATTCAACAAACCCCCCCGCCCCCCAACGAATCAAACCCACGCTTATTCTTATAAATAACACAGAAAAAGCTTAGCTATGACAATATAGAACCAGTGCAGGAAATAGTTTACAATCTGCTAATGTGCAAGTTTTATACAGACTCTGGCAGTGAAAGAATATACTGTATCTTTTCTTTGAAAGCTTGATAGTATATCATTTTAACAAGGTTGTACAAGTTTTTGTTGCCTAGCATTCTTTCTGTATGGTAGTTGCGGCATGTATCCATCGCATTAACCATCTAACCAGTTTAGAGTCATACACATTAATTAAACATTAACATTCTTAGAATGCAATGGATCAGACATTACAGTTAATGTTTAATAAAGAGAAAAACGGACCAAACAATATTCGATGCAAGCACACCATTAGTAGAATACTGCTTCAATTTTGAGTAAAATGTGTACTTGCATCATTCTTAAGCCTTCTGTTTGGCTATGTTTAAATGTACTATACCTGAGATATTGAATCATTTAAATGAAACATTAACAATATAAGAACTTTATGATGATGAATGAAATTAAGGTATTTGGAAACGAGATATAAGGGAGGTTGGCATAGCTAAAAGTAATTCTGCAAATCTGCATCACAAATGATATGCCCAATTTACCTCTGCAGTCTGGTTTGTAGGGTAAATGTCCATTATGATTTGTGCATTTCAAACTATGAATTTTTATTGATTTATCGTGTGATAAGAGAAAAAAATCCCCCAAGCTGAATTTCCACACAGATCAGCCTATGTGTCCACCCTAATACAGACCTAAAAAGGTGCAGAGAAAAGTGAAGTTTTCTAAGGGTTATAGATAAACTCTTCTTTTGTTCACGTTTTCCTTTTTTATACATGGTGCTTTCACGCCACAAAGACAAAAATATTTTATTTGCAGTGATTATATATATATCTATATAGATACACTGAGTGGCCAGATTATTATGACCACCTGATGTTTGTAGGGAAATTAGCTATAATTTGGCGCTGAAGTTGCTAGAGGGCCAGACCATTATAAATAGGGAAGCAGGTTGTTTACCACGACAGTAGAAGTGATTTGTTTCTGAAGATACGGGGAAACAACGCAATTTAACAGCCTTTGAACGTGGGATGATTGTTGGCGCTCGGAGCCATGGAGCGAGTATCAGCAAAACTGCAGAATTCGTTAAATGTTCAAGAGGGGCTCATTGTTAAAGTGTTTAAAGACTGGACTGTCAGCCGAAAATCTGGGTCTGAACGTGCGAATTGTGGCCGTCAGCGACTAGTCAATGTTAGGGCAGAACGGAGAGTGGCAAGACTGGTACAAGACAACAGAAGGGCAACAGTGCATCAAATTACTGCAGATCTTAATCAGGGATCCTCTCAAATGATCTCTGAACATACTGTTCGCCGTACTCTGCATCGTATGGGATATGGATATGGCTCCGAGCGCCAACAATCATCCCAAGTTCAAAGGCTGTTAAATCGCGTTGTTTACCCATATCTTCAGAAAAAAATCACTTCTACTGTCGTGGTAAACAACCTGCTTCCCTATTTATAATGGTCTGGCCCTCTAGCAACTTCAACGCAAAATTATAGCTAATTAAAGCTAATTTGCCTACAAACGTCAGGTGGTCATAATAATCTGGCCACTCAGTGCATATACTGTTGTTTGTTAAATTTTTTAAAAACTTGACAGGTAAAGAATGTTATTCCACGTAGGTATTTTGTCTTTCCTAGTGACAAAATCAAAAGTTCCAACTAGAAAGTAAAATGTTGCATAACCCCCATATTTTTGTAACAAGAACTCCGGGAAAAACTTTTATTAACCCTTGTAGTGGGGCTACCTCACACTGCAAGAGTTAACTGCTCGTTTTTGTCTAGGTGCTAAAAAACGTTACTTTTACTTTTACTCACCTGAACCACTGAGCTGACTTGTTCTTAGACTGGTCCTTTCAGTCTCTCTCTCCCTCCTCTGCAGCAGTCTAAGGTCCTGTAAATCATCATGTTCTATACACAGTGTATAGATGGGAGGATGCTGAGAAACATTACAGTGCTGCAGCGTAGGAGGAGACAGGCTTCAGATGTCAGAGAAACAGGGAGCCAGCTCAGCAGATCGGGAGAGTATACCTTTTTTTTTTTCTTAGCACCTAGACAAAAAGGAGAAGTTAAACCATGCAGTGCGGGGGTAACCCCACTGCAAGGGTTAATACAAGTTTTGGCCAGAGATCTTCTTTAACTTTCAGGCCAAAGTTAAAAAAATATGCCTATGACAATTTTAGCAACAAAGAGTTTTAGTATACCTGCCATTCAGATACTTTATCTCTCCCATACAAGCTGTTAATTAAATATAAAAGAATATTTCCAAATACCTTCACTGTTTGCAGGAAGTAGTTAAAGGAAAATATTATGATCATTTACAAAACGGAGAAGTGGCACTTCCGTACTGGGTAAAGAAAGGAGCCTGAGCTAACCATATATTGTGTTATCAAGTGAACTTTATAGTTGAGAAATAATAAAATCTATTTCCCAGTCTGGGCCATTTGGCTCATTTCTAATCATCTCAAATAATGAAGGGCTAAGTAATGTTAACTGTAACCTACCTAAATAAATGTGACAGAGATATTATATGTATGGGCATCTGTATGGACATCTGTATGGCCATCTGTTTTTTTTTTATCACTAAAATGTATGACAGACAGAATAGATGACATCCTTGGTAGGAATTATTATGAATATCCATTGGATCTGTTTTACCTGAGGGATGAATATATAAGATAATCATCCTTGCTAACATCAGAAACAATTCAGTTTGCTCTAAGTATGCTCTAAAAACCTGCCCTGGTAATGGATCAAAATGCTTTGTATCACATTATTCTGTACACTAACCATCTCAATGAAATATGTAACTTTTTCTCATTTCAGAACGTCTGCATGGCTACATTTTCTCCCTTGGTGACTAAACACCCAGCAATGTAGGCTCTATAAAAGACATACAGTGTGCGCTGTAAAATTATATCATCTACCAGAGACTGTCATATTAGTTTTGGGTGAGCTTCATTCTTAGGCAAACTTTTAATTGCACCATATTTAAAGGAGAACTATGGGGTCAGTGTTTTTCCCCATAGTTCTCCTTAGGGTAACGGGAGGACACAAACTAGCGTCCTCCCGTTACCCTAAGCTCAGTATACCGCGAGCTACAGCTTGCGGTATACTGAGACGCCGCAGCCGGAGCGGATCACGACTTAGATGACGGGATCCGCCCAGCTGCGTGAGTGACAGCTGGCTCTGCCTATCTAGAGGCAGAGCCAGCTGTACCCGCCCCCTCCCCCGTCCGTTCCACCAGTCAGCGCTGGCAGGTCGGAGCGGGGAGAGGGGAATCCAGCCCCTCCCCCTGTCACGGCAGAGAGCCGTGACAGGATCGAGAGGCGAGCGAACGCCGGTATGTGTTCGCTCACCTCCCGATCTACTGAGCCGACCTGTGACAGTCTCATTGTCACAGGTCGGCTAGAACTATGAGGTGAGTGAAAAGCACTCACCTCATAATTCTCCTTTAACAGTGCTTTATAGAGAACAATGAAACATCCATGTTAGTACCTGTCCGAGTCTGCAACCTAATTTACCTTCCACAGGCATACAGACGCATTAGGATTCATGCTGGGTCAACATTCAGTGATGGAACAACCATGTTGAAATATTATTTGTAGGGATGCTAGTATCGGTATCGATACAGAGTATTTGGGCGAGTACTCCCCCAAAATCCTCTGATACTTATCTCCGATACCAGAGATCTCCTTCTGACTGGCAGTGCCGAGGGAGCTTGGAACAGTGGGTTATCCTGCCTTCTGGCTTCCTGATTGGCTAAGAAGCCAGCCTCACTTGTTGGTAGGCAGCCTGGCTTCCTAACCAATCAGGAAGCTGGATGGCACGTCATGACTTGCGTCCTGGCTTCCTGATTGGTCAGGAAGCCACGCTGCCTAGCAACAACTGAAGCCAACTTCCTAGGCAATCAGTAAGCCAGGAGGCAGGTCAAGACCCGCCTCCCAGGTTCATGATTGGCTCGGAAGCCAGTTTCACTTGTTGCTAGGCGGCCTGGGTTCCTAACTAATCAGGAAGCTGGGTGGCATGTAATGATCCACTTCCAGGCTTTCTGATTGGTTAGGAAGCCAGGCACCCTTGGCAAGGCAAGCCGGTGTTCTTTCTCTAGAACACCGGCTTCACAGACAATCAGGAAGTTGGGCAATGGGTCATGATCCGCCGCCCAACTTCCTGATAATTGGGGCACACAACACCGGTATAGATATTCGGTATTGGCGAGTACTGAAAAAAAAATATCGGTACTCGTACTCAATACCAAAAAAACGGTATCGGCGGATCCCTAATTATTTGCAGTGTCCAGGCACATAGTTGTGTTGAGAGTCTCAAACTCTATACAGCCTTTGCTACTAAATTGCAGTGAATGGAAATACAAAATAAGTTCTAGCAATCCCCTAAGGCTGGGTTCACAACTGGGCGTGCCTAATAGACGCGTTTTATGCACGTTTTTTTGTCCAATGAAACGCACGTTCGACACGCGTTTTTTAACCTCCCTGGCGGTATGATTTTTTTCTCTTTTTTTCTCTATCTGTTTTTCGTTTTTTTAAAAAAACTTTTAAACTTCCCACCGGTTCCGCCCCCCTGCGACTCGGACGCTCGCAAGGGACGGAACCGGAAGACGGATGCCGGCAGCGGCCAGAGGACACAGCGGGGATCGCGGACAAGGTAAGACCTATGCTGTATTCCCGAGTGTGGCTCGGGGTTACCGCTTTGATACAGAAAATTAACCCCGAGCCACGCTCGGGAATACCAATGGATACGCGCTGAAATCTGCCCCTACGCGCAAAAAAGAAGCTCAAGTACTTTTTCGCGTGTTGGGCGTTTTTCAGCATGACAAAACGGGCTGAAATATGCCCAGGTGGGAACCATGCCCACAGGGATTAATAGGATTTCACTTCTTGAGCGTTTTTCAGCGCTTTGATCAGCCTAAAAGATGAACCTCACTTGCTCACTTGCATGTGTTAGGCCAAACAATCCTGACTAAACTGCACCTACAAGTGCTTATAAAACCAACCCTCTCAAAATCTATGGGCAAATTGCCTGTACTGTATTTATCATAAGTATAGAATGCTTCAAATGTTAAAAGCATTAACGAAGCGATACAGGTATTTACACAGTTCATCAGTTTAGCAGCAATAAATAATATAATAAAATTCATCAGTTCATCAGCAATAAAACATGTATGATATTCTATTTTTATTTCTTGCCACATCTTTTCAAAAGTTTGCTATTGTGCATAGATGCATACTCGCAATATAGAAATGAATTCTAAATTCATTGTTAAATCACACTTCTAGTACAACACTCCTGGATTAGGTGTTACATTCTTTTATGTAGCATGGTGATGATGTTACTTAGATACCAATGGCTACTTGGATCTTAGCATTCATCAACTGAAAATAATAAGTTACTTTTTCACTTATATAGATTTCCTTTCCATTTGCATTGAACTAACCTAAGTACACTCTCAACTGAATCCTGTAAAGGCATTATTCATTTGCTGATGATTTATTTGTCACTGTATTTACTTTTGCCTCTGTTTTTATTTTACTGATCCATCTTTAAACCTGTTCCATGAAACAGATTATAATACTTTCCTGGAAAATGTGATACTGCCAGTTAGGGCAATAAAATAATCAACTTTGTATGTAGTAGCTATAAATAACGGTGAGACTTCATGTATCTATCTGTTATTTGTAACAATAAACACAGAATTTAAAAAAATTAAAAATAACGGTGAGAAAACCCATTTGCAAAAATCCAGATTTGACCCAGATTGCATTGTTTTTTTTAAAGCATCTATTCATGGAGTGTTGTTAGCTTCTCACAAAATGTTTACACCATTTTAAAGCCCAGCTGAAGCCTCCTTATATACAGTATTTCTGTATTGCAGTCAGGTTGCATATGCTGTAATAATACACTCTGCTTTCTGTGTATATTTACATACCTGATACTGTGCTGGCAGAATGTCGGAGAGCCTGACTGCTGCTATGCCCCAGAAGAAGACCCATCGATCTCCCTGAGCAACGGCGTTCATTGGAGCAGTGTGTGGGGAGAGTGTCGAACACTGGAGACCAGGTGCACTGCTTGGGTGGCCCTGACAAAGCTGGTTGGATGGCCAGTGAAACATCTTCAAGAAAAATACAGAAAGTCCAGTTGCCTTGACTTATTTTTTACAGATATGTGACCTGGATGAATGAGAACCTTCACAGACATATTGCTATAGAGAATCGAATCTCACTGGCCCCCCAACCCCCCTGGCATTCTCTTCACTAAAGTAGCTAACACTCTAATGTCCCCGTACAGTCACACACTATTATTATACATTTATATAGATCTGACATATAACGCAGTGCTGTACAGAGGACTAAAAATCCCAGCAATACATCCCCCGCCTCTTCCGTCTCGGGGGCCACTCGACATATTTTTTTTTCTCATGGGGGCCGTCTGCCACATTTCATACTTTAAAAAAAATATATATAACCAGTTTATATATCCAGTTTAAGTAGTACAGACACGAATACACACACAATAAGGTCCTAATGCCGTTCTGTAGCTTCAGCGGCCGGGAGGAGAGAGAGAGCTATTCGCACTGACCGCCAATGTAACGAAAGCGTTCACAATGGCCGCCAATGTGACAAAGGTATACACCATACACATGCTTAAACTTACCTTGTTCTTGCAGTCTTCATGCAGTTTTTTTCTTATTTAGCAGGGGAGGATGGAGGGGGGCGACGGCATTGATTTGCATATGAATTACCTTCAGGAAGAAAGATTCAGGATTGCCTGGTTTTATTGGACTGAATTCAGGCATTCACCAGTATACACCAATATACTGCTCATACTGGGGCAGACTTCTCCCAGATCATAATACTTCCCATAGCCTAAGAAGCCTGACTGAGGACAACATTTGTCAGAGTTCTGATATACATACTTTATTTAATACCATTTGTAGAATAAAAAGCTTGTGCATATGTCATTGTGACTGTATTTCATACATGTCTAAGTAAATAAAGAATTTATATACAATAAAAAAAATGATGGAGCACCTTCTTCTAATTGTGCTCGCTGATGCCTCCTGTCTGCCGATAATGCAGAGCCATGCCACAGCCAAGAAGGATCCCGACAATATTGTCAGGATCCACCTGGCTGTCTAAGTGACAGCTGGCTCTGCCTCTCTAGAGTCAGAGCCAGCTGTGGCTGCCCCTCCCCTGCCTGTCCCTCCAATGAGCACTGGAGTGACAACCAGTGATACACAGGTCACTGGTTGTCCTGCCCAGCTCCTGACAACCAGTGATACACAGGTCACTGGTTGTCAGGAGCTGGGCAGGATGCCAAGGGCACAGTTTGCTGTAGATATGCCTCTGTTGAGGGCTCACATGACTGCCGATCGCTAAGCTATCAGACTCTTTCGCAGTGTTGCCTACTCCGATCTATGTTCCTCCAGTGCTCATTGGAGGGACAGGCAGGGGAGGGGCAGGCACAGCTGGCTCTGACTCTAGAGAGGTAGAGCCAGCTGTCACTTAGACAGTCAGGTGGATCCTGACAATATTGTCGGGATCCATCACTGTTGCCTGTTTAGTGGTAGGCCAACAAGGAGGGAGTTACAGTAGTCCAGGCGAGATATTACAAGGGAGTGAATTAGAAGCTTTCATTTGTTAAAAAGGGACAGATTTGGAAATGTCACGGAGGTTGAGTCGGAAAGATTTGGATAGTGGGGCTGAAAGGAAAGCTCAGAATCAAGGACTACACCGAGCACCCTGGCTTGATGCGAGGGCCTGATTGTAGTGCTGGTTATTGTGATGGAGAAGTTGGGTAGGGAACACAGGAAAGAAGGAAATATTAAAAGCTCAGTTTTGGACAGATTTAGTTTGATGAAGTGGTGTGACATCCATGTTGATATGTTAGTGAGTAGACTAGTGATGTGTGATGAGATAGAAGGGGTGAGTTGAGAAATGGAGAGATATATTTTACGTATGTATTGTTTACTTCCCTGCACTTCTCCTATAAAATCCATTTAAAACTACCCAGGGTGACAACGCTGCAGTGATTTCACTGCAGAACGGACATCGTTGTCACCCTGTTAAAAGTGGAATAATCAACAGATCTACTTGCAGGATCGACGGGTAACACAGCTATGTTTGCTGTAATTATTCTAGGCACAGTCTGCACCTTTTATAACCCTCTTGGCTAATAGGAAGGGCTCCAGCGATGAAGATACTGGTAGCTGTGGAATGATGATGAGAGGCACATTCCATGTGAAGGATGCAGAGCATTGTCGGTCAGTTGCTGTCACCTGACGTCAAGTGTGATGAGATGGATGCTCGCAGCCTCCTCCTCTGGCACATCCCTTTACACGCCTGTGGGGCTGGAGATAGCGGATCGTTACAGGTACGGTATTGGTAGCCGGATGCTGAGGGGTCCACCTTCAGGTGAGAGATGCTCCGCTGTGGGACCGATCGCGGGGGAGTCAGGGGAAGATGACCGATGCTAGCAAGGGGAGATCTCTGCTGCATTGGATCTCTGCTGCCAGCGGGGGGTTCACCCCGTCTCCAGGGATGGACGATCACCCGTGTGTGAACGGCAGCACCAACTGCTCGTCGGGCTCGTACTCGGCCGTGGACGGGGCGGCGGACACCATCCCCCGGTACATCGGGCTCTTCTTCATGCTGCTGCTGGACCTGGCCGCCGTGCTGGGGAACGTGGCGGTGGCCGCTGTCATCCTGAAGACGCCCCAGCTCCGGAAATTCCTGTTCGTCGTGCACCTGTGTATTATAGACACGTTAGCTGCCATGACGGTCATGCCGCTGGGGATGGTGGCCAGCTCGGGCAAGGTGGCGTTCGGGGAGACCCTGTGCCAAGCCTACATCTCCTTGGAGGTCTGCTTCAGCAGCGCGTCCATCCTCACCGTGTCTGCCATCAACATCGAACGCTATTATTACATCGTGCATCCCATGAGATACGAAGTCAAGATGACCTTGGGTCTGGCCATCTCGGTCCTCATCTTCATCTGGCTGCAGGCGTCATTAACGTCCACGGTGCCCTTCCTGCCATCGGCCGGCACTGGCTCCAACAATGCCAGCCTGGTGAACGCCACTCAATGCTCCTTGCAGAGGAATGCTGGGGGACACAAGAAAGTCTTCGTGACGTTCTTCGTCTTGGTGTATTTTGTGTTGCCTCTTGTCATCATAGTGACTGTCTACTGCAATGTCTTCAAAGTGGCAAGGATAGCTGCCATGCAGCATGGACCTCTACCCTCCTGGGCAGCAAGTCCTCGCCCCAGGTCCAATTCCACTGGCAGCAGAACCAACATCATGCCAGGGAACAGGTCCCATAGAGGCTCACCAGACAGGACGTTAGGGGGGGCGAAAGCAGCCTTCACCCTCATGATCATCGGTGGACAGTTTGTCATGTGCTGGTTCCCCTATTTTGTGTATCATGTGCAAAATGCCCTGGAGAGCAACTCTTACAAAGCATCTGGAGGCAAGTGGGAGAACATAGTCAAATGGCTGGCCTACACCTCATTCACAGTCAATCCCTTCTTTTATGGCTGTCTCAACAGGCAGATTCGAACTGAACTTGCCAGGATCCCCAAATGTTTCTTGAAGCAGTCTTTGGATGAACAGTTAGGCCTCTCTAGCCATGAGGGGTCTGTAGAGGAGAACTTTCTTCAGTTCCTTCAAAGAACTAGCTGTGTGGTGGACAGAAGAAACAGCTTCCCCACCTCTACTGCTTCTAGGCTGCTTGTCAATCAAAGTACTTTAAGTTTTCGAATCCCAGGGCAAATTCTGGAAGAAACCCCAGAGCTGATGGAGCAAGATTCGTCGGAGGGGTTCAAAAGTATACAGATGTGTACTAGGCAAGGAAACAGCCTAGCACCAACAAAGTGAACCCAACCTCTTGGTGACTTTTAATATTTAGAATTGATTGATCATTTGGCCAAATGTGTCCCATGTTGAAATGAATAGGCTTATTAATTGACATAAAGAGCAGTGTGCAAAGTGCAGCATCCATAGTACCTAACCAAAAATAATATTTGACAATGTTACTGCAGTAAACTGATGGTAACCAACAACTATTCGGTTGTTACAGGTGACCACACTTTCACATTATTGTTACTCTTTATTGACTAAGCTCAAGGCCCTAAGCCTATAGTATTAAATAGGGGCTTTATTGTCCTATTTCTAAAGGGAAAAACCTCATGGTATTACAATCTGTTTACTATCAAGGCACAAGCACTTTTCTAGCAATGAGGGACTGATGGGTAAACGAACAGCTTCATGGCATGGAGTCGGGTTTAGAGTCATTTATGTTGTGAGAGTTTTATTTTAGATCTATGATCTGTCTAACAGCAAATTAATTTTAGATAAGGAATGTGATTGTCCTAATTTCCAAATCTGTATACAGAATCCTCTGATTGTTACGTTTTGCGTGTTAATAGTAATGATTTACCAGATTTTACACAGACAATATGAATCACCTTTGTGCAATTGTGAAATGCATATGAGCGGTTATGCTCCTTTGCATGCTTTTAATAGGTATGAAGCACAACATAGCAATAAATAATTGCAAACGCTACAACTTAACTGCTGTGTTGTTTTTTATGTTTCAAGTTTGATCATTTAAATTATACTTGAAAGCGATCAGTCAACACTAAAATATTTTTGACCTTATAGCTCTGCAAACTATTACCACTTAGTAGTAGCTACACAACATCATCGAAAGACATGAAGGATCAGCTCAAATTGACAGTAATATATTAAAGTGACATTAAAAATTACATCTTAAAAAAGCATTTAAGTACTATAACTTTTAACAAAAATGTATCTTATTTGTGTATCACTCGGCTGTACATCCTCAAATCATCTCTGAATCCATCCTGACACTGTCATTCCTTCTGGAGGGTGGCTACTTTTGTTCCCAATGGTCCCGGTGTGTGTTTTTAAGTAGTCCCTGCTCCCGTGATGGACTACAATCTCATATTTAGTTTACTAATTTGTATTGAGATTGTAGTACATAATGGCAGCGAGCTTGGAGTGGTGGCTACTTTACATCACCACACACAGGGACCATGGGGAATAAAAGTAGCCACCCTCCAGAAAGAAGGATAGTGTCAGCACCAATTTAGAGATGATTTGAGGATCTACAGCCGGCCGGGTGATACACAAATAAGATACATTTTTGTTACTAGTTAAGGTACTTGAATGTATTTTTAAGAATAAACTCCTGAGTGTCACTTTAAGCACGAGTTCAGCAGGAAACACAAATACTATTTATAGATCCAATCACAAGAGTCCTGAGGCTGCACTACATATTGCAGGAATATCCTATTTGTTTGGGATCACTGTAAAAAGGAACAACAATGGAAGCCTCCAGCAACTGGAGTTCACAGGTGATCTATCATGTAGCAATTGGTCAGACCTGACACTGTTTGGCTTCCATGATCCGACCAGTGGCTACACTGAATAGAAGGCACCTGTACTTGCCAGATCTTGGAACCTAACCAAAGTCGGTGGTCAATGGCTACCGTAAAGACCACTTGTGAGCCCCAGATATAAAGCAGACTATCATTTTAATGACTTTTTGCTGCTTTCCAAAGTAAATTATATACCCTGGCAATATGAAATGATGCCCCAGAACACTTCTTCTGCTACAATAGCCACACAGATCACAAAGGATAGTATAATAGTGTAATGTTGCTCAACTTTAATATATTATGTACCTTTTACAGTGCCACCCTAATTTCCTCTTTGTGTGGTTTTAGTTATTTCACGAACCCTTGTAGCATGTGGAAATGTATGTATGTACCCCTGATAATCACATAAATCTCTTGTATAACAGATTTTTTGGTTTTTGCTAAATCTTTAAGCTTTTATTTTAAAGCAGAACTACGGGCAAAAGTGTTCTTAACCCTTGTAGTGGGGCTACCCCTGCAGTGCAAGGGGTTAAGTGCTCATTTTTGTCTAGGTGCTAAAAAAAAAAAGTTATACGCTCCTGATCCTTGGAGCTGGCTTGACTGGTCCCTGAAGTCTCTCTCCCCTTCTGCTGCTGTGGTATAAGGATCCTCGAGTTATCACATTGTATGCACTGTGTATAGGATGTGAGGACACATATCATGCCTGCAGCAGAAGAGGAGACAGGCTTCAAGGACCAGAGTAACAGCCAGTCGTCTCCGTGGTTCAGGTGAGTATACCTTTTTTAAGGCACCTAGACAAAAGCGAGCACTTAACACTTGCAGGAGTGGGGTAGCCCCACTGCAAGGGTTAAGAACATTTGTGCCTGGAGTTCTGCTTTAATGTAATTTTCCAGACAGAAGTACCTCCTACATTTTTCATAAGTATCCTCAGGATTAGATGTACCACTGTTTAGGAAGCACAGATGTCAGAGAGCGCCACAGCATATTTTATTATATAGATGTTTGTTATAATCAATATCTCAAAGCAAACAGATTGGCTGCTATTGGCAAAAATTTGACGGCCCTTTCATACCTGCATGTGCTGAAGGCATTGTGCTTGCTCTATGTGCGTTGTGGTGCCATCCATTGTAAATGGCACTGCAACGCATTGAACAGTAGTAGAGCCCAATGCATCTTAGCGCACCATAATGCATATACCATATATAAAAGACTCATATACATTTTTTGTATCTGTTGCAATGCGTTGGCAGGCCTTTCATAATGAATGGGCTGCCCTAACTCAGTGCATGTTAACGTGCCATAACGTGCATACCATAATCCACCACAACAGAAAGCTAAAATGTGAAAAGGCCCAGAGTGTATATATATCAGTCCCTTTCAGGTTAGAAAAAGTTACATTCATAATGCACCGTTTCTTTTAACAGACGTTAATTAATTTCTTAGCTCATTGCTAAGTTGTCAGGACAACGTCACCTTTCTTTATAACTATATTTACTTATAATTATGCTTATAACTGACACAACCACAGCACAAATATTGGTTTATTGGTTAAAGTGCTAGGAAAGTCCATTTAAACTACACAATTATCATATAATCATGCTAACATGCAGTTAAAGCCCAGCCAAAACTTTTTTCATTTGGAGAAGAATGGATAGTTAATGAGGGAAATCTCTCTAATGGAGTCCCATATTGTATTAAAGTGGACCTTTAGGCCTTGTTCACACCAAATGCAGACCAGATCCGGTCAGGTTTCTGCACACGCAGTGCAGTGGGTTGTGACGTGTTTTGGACGCGTTTAGGGCCGGTTTTGGTAAAAAATGTAAAAAAAAAAAAAAAGTTTAACATGGGCTTTCAGGCACTTGCATGCGTTTTTGATGCGTTTTTGCATTTTTGATGCGTTTTTGATGCGTTCCAGAGCAGGTAAAATAGGGCTTGCCGCAGTTTTTTCACCTGCTCTGGATCTGGTCTGGATCTGCACGCTGCGATGTGAACTGGAGGTCAAAATACCATAGGAATACATTGGACGCAGTTTTGATCCGGTCTGCACCTGCTCTGGTCTGGATCTGCTCCGCGCTTGGTGTGAACAAGCCCTTACCCATATCTTTAAAACAACAACAAACATACCTTTAGAAATGTTCAGTAATGGCAATCTACAAACACATACTTCTAGATAATCGCCGGCTTTGTATTCTTTACATTCCTTATTTCTCTTTTCTTCCCCAGTCTTCTGATAGTGGCCATGTTTGCTATGGGCAGATTACTAGCTCTTTTACTTCCTGGATTTATGGCACATGTGACTAGGACATGTGACCATGCACATCATCTAAGGGGAGGAAAATGCCTTTCCCTGAGATCTTGTGAGATTACAGATGAGATTTACCAGCAATGCTGCGCTGATAACCTTCCCAGTGTGCATTGCGTTGGCAAACTGAAGTCATTTTGCCCTTTCAAAGCAGGAAGTGAATGCTCTGCAAGTGTAAGTATTTCACAATCACAGCATTTTACACCTGACATGTCTATGTTATTATTAATCATCATACATAGAGGGATGCATTGGTAGAATTTGATTTTTGAGTGTAAAGGTCCACTATAAATCCCAAAAAGGTGTTCTAATTAATCTCCACTCAATTTTTGGCTAAACATACCATGGATTTATGTTTTGAAACATATTAACTTAAAAAAGAATGAATATACAGCACTGAACTTTGTATTCCTTTGCTTACTCGTTTAAACTGACACTAAACTAAAAATACATTCAAGTACCTTAACTATTAACAAAAATGTATCTTATTTGTGTATCACTCAGCTGTAGATCCTCCAATCATCTCTGAATTGGTGCTGACACTGTCCTTCCTTCTGGAGGGTGGCTACTTTTGTTCCCCATGGTCCCCGTGTGTGCTGTAAAGTAGCCTCCACTCCAACCTGGCTTCCTGATTGGTCGGGAAGATGGCCAATCAGAAAGACGGGTGGCGTCATTACCCGCCGCCCTGATTGGCCAGAAAGCCGGCTCCATGCTTCCTCGTCACCTGGCAATGAGGGAGCATGGATCTGGCTTCCTGGCTAATCAGAAAGCTTGGCAGCGAGTCATTACACGCCACTGGCTTCCTGGCTTATCAGCAAGCTGGGCCACAAGTCACTACATGCTGCCTGGTTTCCTTAATGGGACTACTGGTATTGGTGAGTACTCGATAGCGAAAAACCGGTACATCCCTACAAACAATGATATGCAAGTTTGATATGCGAGTGGGGCCAAACTTCAACATGTTTCGCACTACATGTGCTTCATCAGGAAGGCTGGAGGTAATCTTCTGTTCACACCCAAAACTGGGTAACTTTCTCTAAAGGGCAGTTT
>NW_017306800.1:886211-904137 GCF_000935625.1 Nanorana parkeri | reverse complement strand
ATGTCCCTGCTAAACATACTCCCAATCATCCCAAATTTTCATCCAAAAAAACCACATCTTTTTGGTTTTGTGTGTATACATAGTATACCAGTTACTATGCTAAATGCAAACTTCCTCCAATGCCACCTGCAATGTTGATGAAAAATAAATCAACTCGGCTTGCCAATTTCGAACTCCAGGTATAAAGTATTAAGCATACTTTACCTGGTCGGCTCACTCAGTCAGCACAGCGGACATTCAAAGAGTGCCCAGTATTATTAACAATGAATACAAAGTGTTCGGTTATTGGATGATGGGTGGTGACATTACATTCTGCCCCTTGTGCAATCAGAGAACGCCTTGTATTCATGAATACAAATACTAGGCATTCTCTGAATGGCCACTAAGCCGTGAGAGTGCGATGACCAGGTATATTATATGCATACTTACATCATGGCTGTTAGCCCCACAGCGTCATAGGTTGTTATGGTGCAACCGTCTGCATCCTAACAACCAATGACACTGTGCTGCTCAGTCAACCAGTGGGTCACACAGCATCATTGGTTTGTTGGAGGTTCAGCAAGCATGTAAACTTGCCAAATAATTCATGCATTCAGCAGACTGCAACCAACTTGGGTTTAGGTTGACCAGAACCTGAGGCTCATCCGTATTTATCAGGAGTCAGGTTTCCCTAACTGCTCCCACAATACTCTTATTCCTCTGCAAGCCTCATATACAAGCCATATAAAGGGCTTTCTTGAAGTAGGAAAATTTAATTTTCCATTCTCAGATAACGAACTTTGGTTACTTAGTACTTTCAGGTCCTACTCTGCACACTATCATTTCTTAAGTTATCCTCTTCTGTAACCAGTACCTGACTTCACATCTTTGGGGAAAAAGGGATTTCCATGGGTTTGGATGTGCAAACTCTATTTCAGACAAAAGGCTTTAAATAATTTACCAGCAGATTCAATAAAATCATCTTCACATTCATGTCTCTTTCCTTAGTAAAACAAAAGCTGCACTGTGTTAAGGGTTACATCCGACACATTGGGGATGCCTTTCTCCTCTCATTCTCCATACATGGGTAATCTCTGAAGCCCCCGGAACACAGCAAGCAGTACTCCCCCAGAGCAGAAGACACTGAAAAGTCAATACATTGTGATGATTTTTCTTCTACACCACAGAACGTAATATGCCCGCTCCTCAGTCTGTCACCACAGAGCTCCAATTCCTCTCAGAACCTTCCAACTGTCAAATTGCCCTACCTCAAGTGTCTCCTTGCTCTGACTGGAGCAAAGATTACCAATCATTAGAGACAGCAGCTGTTGCTATGAGCTCCTTACTGCAGAGTAATTTAAAGGGAGCCTGAAAATAAAGATCTATAACAGTGTACTGAATTAATGAAATCTATTACCAGGCGTTGGGAATCAACATTCCTGTGTATGAGTGTTGGCTGGAAAGACATTTTAACCATGTCCAGCTTTTGAAAAAAAAGATATCCAAATGAACATAATTGACAATAAATTTTCAGGTGCACTCAGAAGACTTTATTTTTTTGTTCAATACGTCACTTCCATATTATTTTGCAGTGTTTACTCTGAAACAATTGTCTTTTGAATTAAAACTTTGTTTTATTTATGGCACCTTGATAAGGGGGGGCTGTATGTTCATAAAAAGCTGAGGTTCACATGACAATGGTTTCATAACGTAAACATTACAAAATCACATTGGAGTGCTGGCTTTCTTTGCTTAGACCGTACCACCATGGACCATGCACCCATATTGCATACAGGGCTGCAGAGGTACGTGTGAGAGATGGTAACGTATATTTGCCAAGATCAGTGCAAATTATCTAAATAGGACACAGGCAAACTGAGATGCTTTGCACTGCACTTGGCAAAGCAGTCAAGCAAGCATGCACACAACGGGGCTGCTGTTCATAGCGTTTAACTAAACCAATAAGCAGTGGGTGGAGAGGGCTCTGGCTCCGCTGAATGGTGATGCAGGGCCAGCCAGCTTCTTAAGTGGCCTTATACATATGATACCTTTTCAGGTACACAATGAAGGAAAATGTGCAGATATGCAAGAGGTATCATACATTCAATTGAAGGACACAGAAAGATGTTAAGCATGGTGCAGTGCCATTCAGTATGAATGGTGCCTCAATGCACTAAGGCAACACAGTGCCAATGCACATGTGTTGCAGTGCACCATAGCACATGGTAGCGAAATACCACATTTCATGGTTCATGATGGTTTTTTATTTTATTAGTGCACAAAAAAAAGGGTAACTCAATGCACTAGGTCACCAAGGTTGGAATAGGTCTTGAAACCTAAGAGTTATACTGCCTGCTACAGGAGGACTGGACAGTAGCAAACAAAAAAATGTAGGCCAGCCTAGCAAACCAGTACCAAGAGCAGGATTATTAATATAAAGGGAATACAAAGTCCAAATGCAGTCCAACTGACAGGTGGGCAACACAGGCAAAAAAAACAGCTAACAGGCCCCACAGGAATAAGAAAAGGGGACTGCCTGCAGCTCAAAGAGCTGCCTGAAGGACCTTACACACAAAGCTATTATTACATGAGGCAGAATCGTGCTCCTGGTACAACGTACATTGTAGAGAACATGTGTACAGAAGACTAGGTGGCAGTTCTACAAACCTGGTAAACAGAGGCTTGGTGGTGAAATGCCCAAAAAGCACTCACAGTCCTAGTGGAGTGAGCCTTAACTGGAAAGGGGGGAACCTGATCCTTGAGACCATAAGATGGTCTGTCTGAGCCACTTAAAAATAGTGGAACAAGAAGCCAGGACACCCTTCTTGTGCCCATCCACAATGGCAAAAAGGGAATCTGTCTGAAAGAAGACATGACTGAGAGATAAGCTTTAACAGCCTGGACTACATCCAGACAATGGAGAGAGATCTCCTTCTGGCGAACTGTAGCTGGACCCAAGGATGAAAGGACAATGCTTTGGTTAAGGTAAAAGGCAGAATGTCAAGAGCAAAGATTTGGTCATTTATGGTACTAATGGCCAAAGGTTGGTTCAGACCCAAATGCAGGAAAGAAAGGATTCAGCTCAACAATATCTCATGGGAAAGACTGGATGGACTGCCCTTCCATGGCAAGCCAGCAGGAAATAGTCAATACAAGTAGGCACCCAGCGACTAATAGAAATGAGGGAGCTCCTGGTACCTGGCCCGAACAGCCTACTAACGAAAGTGAGACTTCAGAGAAAGCGCAGTGGCAATGCAAACTCTATACCTGGAAAACGCTCCACAGCTAACTCTACCAGAAGCAGTGTGGGAAGTGCTCAAGCATAGCCCAGTGCCCGAGGGTCACTTTTAAGTTCATCTTACAACGTCCTGTCCAGCAGGGTCTAGTTACAGTAAGACCAAAAGCCAAGGCTGAGGACAACTGTGCTGCATAGCCTCAAGGAGACCACCTGCAGCAACCTAGTGAGGAATCTTGATTACTGAGAAAAAATGTAGGTAAAGCCTTGAATCAGCAGATGTCCATCATCCTAGGACACTAGAAAAAACTGAGGTATGCTGGAAGTATTATTATTATATTATTATACAGGATTTTTATAGCACCAACAATTTGCACAGCACTTTACAATATAAGGAAGACATTACAATACAATTCAAGACAAGATGGTAAGGAGGGCCCTGCCCGTGGGGGCTTACAATCTAAAGGGGGCTATACCCAAGACTGGCCTACAGTTTTCTTTTGCAATCCTTCTGTAGGTAGCAGTATGACATGAAGGGTTCTCTGAATGCATTAGAGAGAAAAATAGGATTTCATAATTGTACAGTACAGGGCAAAAGATTTGTAATCTTAACCATATCACATCCCAAATCATACCATCTGAAAGGTAGGCAACACAGTAAAAACAAAAAAACTCTGACAGGCCCATGTAACAACGGGTCAAGAAAAGGGCTCGATAGAACTCAGTTTAAAACACCTCATGCCTGAAACTGGCATCAGAGGAGTCCTGACCATCCACCTGATAAAATATAACAAATGTG
This sequence comes from Nanorana parkeri, assembly GCF_000935625.1. Classification (NCBI taxonomy): domain Eukaryota; kingdom Metazoa; phylum Chordata; class Amphibia; order Anura; family Dicroglossidae; genus Nanorana; species Nanorana parkeri. The sequence goes on along the minus strand of NW_017306800.1, from coordinate 900,124 downwards.
AACAGAAGACCAGGTGTCAGCCTTGCAAATCTAAGAAAAAGGTGCCCGATGCTGAAAAGCACAAGAACCACTAACTGATCTGGAAGAGTGTGCATTAACAGTAACTGGAGCAACCCTATCCTGCAGACTATATGCTCAGAATGTTGGCAAATCCACTAGCAGTAGTGCAGTGAGAGGCAGGGAGTCCTCTATGGGAACCTTCAAAGAGCACAAAGGGAGAATCTAACTGCTGAAAGGAAGCGGTAGCAGAGAGGTAGACTCTCACAGTGCATACCTTGTCAAGACAATGGAGAGAAATTATCTTGAGATGTTTTGGAGCAGGACATAAAGTAGGAAAGACAAGTCCCAATTAAGGTGGAAGGAAGAAACAACTTTAGGGAAAAAGGAGGACTTAAGCCATAGAAGAACTTTGTCCATATGTAACATTTGAAAATGCTCATACAGTAAAAAGGTTGCTAACTTGGAGGATGGAATTTCCTAGCAATGCACCACGCAATGAAAGCCCTCCAGGTACTATGGTAGATTTTCGATGAAGTCAACATCCTTGCTTCTAGGGATGACCAAATCCGACAGGCCCCCTACCTTCCAGATCTGGGCTTCAATAGCCATGCCTTTAAAGCCAGTGACCGAGAAGCAGGTTCAGCTCTTGGGACACTAGAACCAGATGATCCAGGAGTACCCATGAGGAATCTAGCAGGAGTCTGAGGATGTCTAAGTACCATTGTCTAAGTGCCAGTTCAGAGCAATGTGGATCACCTCATTAAAGACGGCCATCACCTAAGCACAGCAAAAAGTGAGGCTTGCTGTGAGAGGGGTTATACTGGGAATGCTCCTGCAGCTTTTTTTGTCAGTGTCCAATAACCTGAATTTAGCTGCATATAACCCATCCTGTGTTCTGTACTGTACGACAATGTACTCAATGTAAAATTCTTTTCTCTGAGGTCATTGACTACCTATATGTTCTTTAATAAAGTTTTGAGTTTGGTTCTTTCCCAAACCTGATGCTCCCTGTGTCACTTGCTTTTGGTACATACCTTAAACGTTTGTGCTTTCAGTGGCCTCCAGCAGATGTCCCACAGCTGTTTTGGATGGAGTTTAATATCCATTACCTGTCCTTGGTTGCTGGGCAGCTCTTAGCTGCTTTGCTTTTCTGGTTTCTTATTTTTGCCTTGTACCAGGTCAGGCTAATTTTGTATTTTTTCTTTTAGGTTTATATGTTCCCTAGGGTTGTGTATACCCTCTACGCAGAATTTAATTATTACCATTGTCACTTCTTTGCTGCATCTTTTTGCACTTGTTGCGGGGTATCACTGATTTTAATTCAATATACTACTTTCACCAGTCCAGAACCTTTCAGCGCAAGGTATTTCTATTCTCTGAAATGCCTGAATGGGATTCTTTGCAACTCATACAAAATAGCATATTTAGTAGAAACAGAAAATGACTAAATATAATCACCACAGGTACAAAAAAATGGATTTATTTTGTACAGGATTTATACAGAGTCCATCATTTTTTTTACCAAAAAGCTTTAATCTTATTAACTGCCTTTTACATATATTTCTTGTTTTGATTTTGATTTTCAGATGCCATATTTCTTTTTTAGGGCTTCACAAGAATGACTTGTCTTTAGTGACTGTTCTATATAAGTAAACAAGGTACGCACATCTGTGAAAAATGAACAGCACAGAAGTTAATAAAAAGCAAACAAAAAACTATCAATCAAGCAAAAAAAAAAAACAATATAAAAATGTATTAAAGCTGAACTCCGGGCAAACAGCTAAATACCCTTATAAAATACATATATGGGGCTGCTTAAACTGCCACAGGATTTGTATTTCTGTCCATCCGTTCCCGATATATGCACAGCACGGCCACACAGCACAGCTCTAACAGGTAGCAACGATTTCTCCCTACTGCAGTAAAGTAGTTGCAGTAACTGCAGTTGCAGGTCTCCTCCCCATCCCAAGTCCGTGACTGGACAGTGAAAGGAGAAGCTGTCCAGTCACTCATCTATTCATCACTCTGCTCTTTCCTCTTATCAGCATGCTCCTTTGGCTGCAGCACCTGTGATTGGCTCCTTGTGGTGCTTCTCAGCTTTGCTTTACAGGGACTTGGAGGAAGCCAAGCTAAATTCAGGCACTTACACCACTTTCTTTTAAATAGGAAAATGCTAGGATGTATAAATGAATACAGAGCTGCATTGCTTTGTTATCTATATCTGTCTGGAGTTCAGCTTTAACATAATTTTTTTGGGGGGACTGCTACTGTCAGTAAAGGTGAGTTTTGTGACAACTCTAGAATATATAGTATACTGTTGCGGCTGTGAGCTTCTTTCAATCCTTCGACTGCCAGGTTATAGTCCAAACGTTATTGACCAGGTAGGAAAGGAATTGCTATGACATATAGGAGACATTATTGGCAGAGAAAGGGCAAAAGAAGAACTCTAGAGAAAGCGTTTTATTTGGTGGAGGGTAATGGGAACCTGCTATGTTAATCTACATGTTCCTTGCCCTGTAGTTTTAATGCCCTGCGCTGGGAACTCCCTTGTCTGCTCAAATCACCCTGCAGTTTGACCTGAACAATGTCAGAAAACTCCTCCCAACTTCTGCATGGAGACAAAGTAGTCATAAGGCCTAAAATATGCATTTTAACATGTATGCCATTTTTTTTAATGGCTCTGGCAGCAAAAAGGATAAAATCTAAAACATTAAAAAAACTGTTTTTGGTGCAATATTTAACTTCAATTCAGAAATTTCCCCTGCAGTATTTTTTACTGCTTCTAGGTATCCTCAGATATTATTCAACACACTTCTTCCGAGACCAGGTCATCCTGAACTGAATGCACCCTGTTACTGAACAATGAAAGGAGAAGCAGCTTAGTCATGAACTCATCTCCCTGTCACTCTGCTTTCTTTTTATATACGCATGCTTCTTGCCAGCATACACACTGAATGTCTCCTTGTGCTACTGCTTCCTCTCACACTTCAGCTATGCTATATAAAGCCTGCATAAGGCCAACACCATGTCCAAACAGATACTTACACTGCTTGTATTTTTTCAAAAATGCATTCAATTAGGTGTTAATGATTACAGAGCTACAGAACTTTGTGTAATTTCTATCTGCCTAGAGTTCCACTTTATCCCTCCTTCTAGTGGGGCATCAATCCCTAACAATAAATTGCCACATTTATAAAGATGAGACTCAAAAGTATTGTACATACGCTATTATATTATCAATTTGCTCTGTCTTCTCTATGGAGCTTCACCTCTATGTACACATATCTATGTAATTTTTGCGTGCTATCACGTTTTGATTACTTTGTTTTGTCACAACCTTATATGCTCATTTACAGGACTTCTCTATAAAGAGTTAAGGTCCCCACACACCTTACGATAATCGTACGATAATCGCGGGAAATCCCGCGATCGTACGATTATCGTAAGGTGTGTGGAAGCCGGGCGACCTCTACTACTGTAAGGTCGCACGACTTTAAACTTACGGACATGTTCGAAAACCCGCCGAGCATCGTACAATGTTCGGCGGGTTTGTGGCATGTCCGTATGATAACAGCCGTACGGGCCGGTGTGCGCAAGTGCACACTGTCCGTTCGGCATTGCGGTCATCGGAAGCCCGCCCCTCAGGGGGCGTGGCTTGCTATCATCGCAAGTACGATTTGCCTATGCAACATAGGCAGATCGTACGTTTTTTAAAGTACCTTACAAACATCGCAAGACAAAAGTCTTGCGATGGTTGTAAGGTGTGTGCCCAGCCTTATATGACAGGCTTTATGGTCAGGTGGTGCTATTTTCCATCAGCATTCAGATGAAGAAAACATGATCAACAGATAAGTACTTGAAATTGTTCCCAACAACATATGTGCAGTAATTTATGGTACATTAACATATTCATTGCTAAGTATATAAAATAAACATCCCAGCAGTGAGCTGGCAATATAGCTGTATTTTAATGACATGCATAACTAAATATTCAGAGCTTACCTTCTTTCTCTGTTTCTGACAAAAACATCACTGCCATATCAAATCTCCTAATCTCAGACATTCTTTGTAAAATTTCCAAAACCTTAGCTGCATCTTCATTCCTGGAGAATATAAATACACTTGTTATGCTACTATGAATCACTTATCAATATAAGTTTTAGTAATTTGGAGATTTTGGGTTAAAGCATCTGTCGGTAATAAGGATTTCACATATGCAGCTTATGCAGACCATACACTGCAAATCCTTTGTATAGGTGCCCATACTCTGATCAAATTTCAGGCAGTTTTTAATGTACCGGACGAAATTTGCAGTGTGTGGGGCTGTCGGCTCCCTTTGAGCCAGCATTCCTCGATTAGCTGATCAAAGGAGCCTGCTGTAAAATATTCTCGCAATCAGAGCCGGCAGCCAATGAGCTGCCCATTCTGATCGGGTATTCTGATAGGTGACGATGACACCTGTCAGAATACAATGTAAACAGCGGGGATTCCTCGATCGACGCGCTGTTTGTGTTGATGGAGGATTCGGGTTAATTATTTTCGCTCAGCCTGCGGGTTGAATGAAAAAAATTGATAGGTGTATGGCCAGTCTTAGTCTACCATCAACTAATGCAAGGCTAGGGCATTCCGGATTTAATATAGATTGAACGGATTGCTTAATCTGTGCTCATATTCTGGTACGTTTAAAAGATTGTACAAACAGATAATATAGTGTATGGCCAGCTTTATATTGTTAGATGCCTACATAAACAGTGTTGCACTTGCATAGTAGACAAGAGGCACCTAATTCATACTTCAAACCACTGTAATCGAACAGGAAATGATTTCATCATCGTACATATTAAAAAAATGTGAAGTTGTTGCAGATCTTTTAATCATAAAGTTGCATGATTGGCAAATCGCATCTACGTGAATGCGGTATATTGATTATTACAAACAGTGCTTTAAGATATGTAATAATGATCTGCAGTCTATGTGATGCCTAAATGGATTACAACATTTAACACCAAGCATGGAAAGCTGGAAATGGTTATCAGGAGCAATGGGCACACTTCTGCCAGTGCATGGTTTGTTCACACCCACAAAACTGTGGTTATGTTTACTGGTATGTAATATAACTAACTGTAAGTAGAAATATATAATCACTTGCAAACAAACTTTCATAAAATTGCATTCTTCAACATTTATAAAAAAAAGATGTGTTACTATAGATAAAATTTCTACTCACTCAATGTATTTAAGCCGCAGGATCTTTATCATTTCATTAAACACATCTGGATCTAAAGCTTTTTGGAAGATTTTAGTGTATGAAGAAGGTTCAATTTGCTACAATCAAACAAAAAGAAAGCATAACATAACTTTTTAAAAGTTGTATATTTATATATTACCAACATTTTGAAAAGAAGTTACAATTAATAAGGAACCGCAACAAAATAAATGAACATTTAGGCGCACTCATAATCCTCCCAAGTCACCTGAAACTTCCTATTGCTATGCCCGAAAACTCAGGCCATACTGGTTTGCAAATTCCAAAATATTTCTTAGTTGTGGCAAAGCTTGTCTACCACCTACGCATTCCTACTGGCCAGCAAGTCATAGCAATAAACCATAGAGCAGATGGGGGGGCTTTGGTTGTGCAGTAAGTGTCAAGGCTTTGCAGAACAGAACTGCCTGAGATTTGGGTATAGTGGCAGGGACTTGCAAACTTACAAAATAGCATCACTCTGCATCTCTACTCCTCTCAAGGACCATAATCCCTGATTATGGTCCTTGGGTTGGCATTGGGAGTGGTTATGCAAATATCACTGTGATTGATGAGTGGGCATCAGCCAGTAGGAGTGGGCATTCCTAGGCAGACTGCATTTGCATGCAGACTGCTCCAGATAAAACCTGCGTGTGATGCTGAGCCTCCATGATTAAAAGAACTGTGAGCTTCCCACCAGGCGCATTAGAATTGGTAGCAAGTCGGATGGATGGAACCCATGGCACTTTCCTCTCCAGCTGCCTGTTCCTGGCCCACCCCTTTCATTCATGACATGCTGCAGCTTCTAATGCACACTATGAAAAGCTGACAGTGTGCAGTGAAATTAGAGTAAACACCTTGAGGCTGGGTTCACACCATTTTCCGGACCAGATCTGGAACATAGTGTATTGCGTTTTTGCCGCAATTGGAATGTGTTTATTTTTTTTGCATAAATTGGTCTTACAGGTGCGTTCCATGCGTTTTTGATGCAGTTTGATGCATTCCAGTGCATTCCAGACAAGACAAAATAGGACAAGAAGTATTTTTCTGGTCTGGTATGGACTGCACTGGTGGGAACAGAGGCCAGAAATAGCATTGGGATGCATTTTGGGTCCAGAAACAGTCTGGCTGGAGGTAATTTGGATGTGGTGTGAATGTGCCCTCAGTACAGGAGAGAAGCCTGTACAACTCTGCAAGATTGAAGTGAAGGCTGAAGTTTATCATAAAGCTTTACCATTTTACGACTGGTGTTTTTTTTATTTCTAAAGAAAGAATCGTGCAACAAAAACAGTAAATGTTTTCTTACCTTCATGTACATGTATAACATTTCCTGGTTGCCCTTCAGTCTCCTGAAATCTGCCTCAAGCTGAAATGAATTTGTAGGGACACCTGGAATGTCAGTGGTCAAGGGTGGCAATAATGGGGGCGTATCATCTATTGCTTTTGGCTGTGGTGTTGGAGGCAGAACATAGTTGTCTATATTGCTCCTAAGAATTGCAAAAGATAAATAGATACATTACACTGCATAAAAGTTACAGTTTAATTCAAATAATGACAATGTCTTTGTTGAAGCTTCTAGGGAAACAGACAATAATAACAAGCTGACAGAAATTCTAGCTATTCTAGAATTCTAAAGGCTAAATTCACCTTTCTGACCATGTTTCATATTACACCCATACTTGGGGTGTAATGCCAACTGAACATTTAGGGTGATGAAACTATTGAAACTATATGAAACTATTAGACATCACTATTGGACAAGAAACATGGTCAGATCGCAATGGCACCCCAGCATAACTCCCGGCGGCCGTGGATTGTGCTGCAACTTATGCTATCACAATAGCAATATGCATGCACTATTTTTTTTCACTGCACCACAAGCTATTGGGTATGTGGGATTTGTGTTGGGTGTCATTCTTCCAAGGGGAATCTCGTTTTAAAATTGGCTGCTCCACCCACACAGCCCCATCATCTGGACCTGGGATTGTTTACAAACATTACTACAGGTCCCATCTGCCACCATGGCAGATGAGCCTTATAGAGAGCACATTGGCGATCCCACTTTCCTTACCACTCTGTAGTTCAGTTGCATTTCCTGCCTCAGGTCAGTACCTCTCTATGTGCAAGACAGGTGTGTAAAGTCCATGGCAGGGGCCAGTTCATGTAGGGCTGAGGTTATAAAGCCAGGAAGCATGTGGGCACTATGTGCAGAAGAGGAGTGTTAGGGGTATGAAAAAAGGCTATGACAGTGGTCATCATTGCACAGAAGGTAATTGCAGAAGGTATGATGGGGAAGAATGAATAGGAGAGGAGAATGGAGGATATTAGAACAGGCAGTATGTGCAGGAGTGAGGAGGTTATAACAGGAGCTAGTTCACTTAGAAGAGGTTGCGGAGGGTATGAAAGAGGAAAATATGTGCAACAGTCGCAGAGGATATAACAGCGGGCAGACATGCAGGTGGAGTGTGGAATCTGTGGCGTGGCACAAATATGTGTCTCCTGTGAAAGGGGCATGTTGTTGTCTTTTCTCCCCAGGAGTGTCCAGGCACCCTCACCAACCAAAAGGTGCACTGATATTTATCAGGAGGGATTCAAGACAAAACTTGCATTTTTAGGGCACTGCTTTGGCACTAATAACATTTGTAGATGTACCCTATGAAACAGCAAATCTTTACAATTGCTATTAAGTTCCACTTTAAGATCCCAGGGAAAAATCCAAACATAATACCATGTTTGGGTGGACTTGTTATTTAAAGTGAATTCGTCATCTGTGTTCAATGATTCAGTCTATACAATGCACAACTAAACAGGTACACAAAAATAACAATGCTGCCACAGAGGACTGTAATATTCTTCTAAATGTTCAGTTAGCATTGCTAATGTAAATGATATAGAACTATTAGACATCACATGTATAAACAATAATAATGACAGCTGAAGCCATACCATACACTGTAAACGGCAACATCTACAGATTGAATTTTGAATTATATATGAGAGTGAGGATTCAAAGACCAGCTCATACTTCGATGAAACAAGTGGAGCAGTAAACAACCTGTAATGCACCAATGTTCTTCATACAATCTATATGAAGTAATGATAAGATATCTTTTTTGTGATGTTGTCTATATAAAACAATATACATCTTCGATCTAAACACGGCACTCATTCTTCTGATTTGTATAGCTTTTGTATCTAATAAAAGCACACTCATTTTCATTAGAAAAGGGGCATTCCTGAACTTCAAAGGAAAATCACAGACTGCAGAGCAGCAGAAATGGATTTAATTAAATGGATGATCCATGTGAATGACTTTCAAGTTCTGTTACTGTGGCAATCACACAATGTTCTACAAATCCTCCATTCTAAAAATAGCGTTCTAAAAATGTTTATATTTAGCACAAAATATTGCACAAATTATAGTAATAATCCATATGACTTGTGAGCAAGGCAGAACTGCAATGATGTATAATGGCATTTAACAGCTTAATTCCTATTATCCCGGAAGCATGAAAATAATGCACTTTAATGTGTACAATTACATACATTTCTAAATATAAAATGGAACCAAAATAAAACAACACACATTAGGGTCTATTTATAATCCACTCGCCCTGCAAATCTCTGTGAACGTTTATTCTGTGTGCACAGAGGCAAACACAAATGTTTTTCATAGATTTTCTTTTCAGGTTGAATGTAACACTTGTTAAATACCACATTATGGCCATTAGATGGAGCTGAGCATTCGACCGGAAAAGAAAATATACCAAGACCATTTGTTTTTGCCTCTATTCACGCAGAACAAACGTTAACAGATATGAATGGCTCTACAAATTGTTTATAAACAGATCCCATTGTGTTACTGTGTTTCCCAAGAACTAAGGGTGATGTGCTTTAAGAATAATGAGTAAATGTTTACTGAAATGGCAGAACTAGTTCCATGGTGTATGGGCTGCAGATAAGATACAGTCTAGCACTGCTAGAATGGGAGATATTTATGAAAAGATGACAACATGTATAAAAGTCTATGACAACAGTTACTGTATGTAAATCTTTTATTTACACACAAAAAAAAAAAAATTGTGTAGCACTTAAAGAAGAACCCAGGGCAAACATTTTTTTATTAGCCTTGCCTGCTTGTTTTGGTGTATGTAGGAAAATAAAAAAGTTGTACTCACCTGATCCTCCAAGCCAGCTTGCTCTTATACTGGTCCCTGGCGCCTGTCTCCCCCTTCTCTGCAGCAGTCTAAGGTCCCCGAGTCATTACGTTCTATACACTGTCTATAGGACGTGAGGACGCCGAGGGATAAACTAATGAAGCTTCCTGTGATGGATGACAATTATGCTGCACTGCTCCTAAATTCAGAATGGCCTTGTCATCCCCATGTAGGCTGTGCTCGCTTGTTCGCACTACAGTGGGATGGGAAGACGTTGAAAGGGGCATGGTTATCAGCACTGTCACTGTTAATTCACAAGCCTGTAGCTTGTCAATAATCAGATAGACACACCTAGTCCTATCAACTGCTTTCTTGATTAAAGGCAATGTATCTGCTGCTGAATCCATCCCGCTGTGAGCTGCAGTGTCTGTGTCAGGTACAAATGTAGGAGGTGTTCGGTTTAAACATCTTCAGACCCATCCCGATGCTGGCGACGTACACTGTACGTCGTCAGTCACGAAGGGGTTAATACAGCAGCTGGTATTTTATATCACAATTTTTATTTATTTATATTGATGTTTTGACATGATACACTAAAAGTTCATCACATTGCCTGGATATTAAAAACGTTAGTATCTAATTTAAGTAATGTGGTAAGGAAGCACTATTTTGGTTTAAATCACTGTCACCTGTATGAGATATAGCTAATTGAACTCTTAGCGCTGCTCATCTTGTTATAACAAATGTAGGAGGATTTAGCTTTCTTGGGAGGTAAAGGAAGTTTTTTTTACTTTACAAGTCTTGAGCATCAAATTTTAACAGGGTCTGAGACCAGTTGAGTCTATCACATAGGAGCCTTTTCTTTAGCAGTCTTACAGAGTTCCATAGTATTTGAGGTTGAATAAAGACACAGGTCCATTGTGTGTGTGTGTGTGTGTGTACGAGTCCCTTTGTGGTCTTTGGTTTCAAGAGTACCTGTACTCATGTATGTAACAGTCTCTGAGGAAGGTATCTAACTAATTTTTTTAATGAATCAATACTTTCTGCTGATACCGCTGCTTGTGACAGAGAGTTCCAAAATGTAACGAGAAGAAGTCTTATATATTACATAGTTGAGAATTGGTTAGACTGTCATGTAAGAGCTTTTAGTTGCCCTTGCAGATCTAGGCCTGGGCTTATAACCCAACAGGGACATTGTCTACGTGCAATTGGGAAGGCCATGGCGGGTGCTGGCAGCTAGAGCGGAGGGTGAATGAAGCCAGAAGCAACAAGAATGTCACTTCCGGTTTCTGATCTGCCATTTCATGGCTGCGGATAAGGCTGATCAAGCTTGATCTGACCTTGACCAGCTTCATTGGAATACAGAGGTGACATTAGGAGATTAATAGACCACATATGTGTGCTTACAGAGAACTTGACACCACTAATGTGTTATCACATAGGAGAACTGTGAGCACTCTATGTGATAGCAACAAAATTACACAAAAACACACCTGTGTTCCCTACCTCCCAAGCAAGGTAGTGTGTAGAGAAGCTGGAGGGCTGTATCCATATTAAAAAAAATGAAAAGATGATTTCCGAATATAAATAAAATGTAAAGCACGATTATTTTCTCATTGGCTCCTCAAACTCAACAGCATTAAAGAGAGCACGTGTTTGGACACACTGACAACTTACTGTGGGGTTGGCACATCACTAATTTCTTCTATCTTCATCATCTTAGCACTGGGAATATCAGGAGATGTGGAGATTTGTTCTTGAACTTTCAGATCCTCTTTACTAGGCTCCTCAACTTGGCTGACAATATTCAAATTACAAGGAGTGCTTTCGGTCAAAATATTTCCTGGATTTATGGTTACGCCTCCAACCTCTTCAATTACCATCCTTCTTAAAGGTTTCTAAAAGGAACCAGATAAAGTATTTACCAGGCACAGGTTTTGTATCATCTGAGAACGTCATTTTAAAAAGTGTCTAAATACTGCACTAATAACTTAAAAATGTGCACTTATTGAAAATACACTATAATTCCCTTTTAACCACTTGAGGACCCCTTTCCTGTCCAGGCCATTTTACAGTATTCAGCGCTGAGGTACTTTGACATTTATTCAGTCATGCAACGCCGTACCAAAATTAATTTTGTGTCATTTTTTCAGGATAGAGGTTTTGATGGTATTTAATCACCACTGGGCTTTTTTACTGTATAAAAAAGGAAAAAGTGCCCAAAATGTAAAAAAAAATAAAAAATGGTAGTGTGCAGGAGGCGGAAAGGATGTTGATAAACGCACACCAGCCGTTAGGAGTCAGCTGTCCAGGCATTTGACTGCAATCGGCTGGACAGCAAGTGGTTAAAGTGACCCTTGTCATCACACCAACTTAAAAATTGCAGGTAAAAGCACATCACAAAAGGATTCTAAATGCTTACTTTGACTACTCCAAGAAGAGTTATTTCTCTGGCTCAGCCCCCTATCTATCTTAGCCTTCTTCTTTTATGGGAGTGGCTAATTTCTGTGCTAACCCATCTCCCTCTGCCCTTCTGAGGGCCTGTTCACATGAGTTTCAGGTCCGGATCAGGTGCGGATCTGCAGACGCGGTGCTATGTGTTTTTGCCGCGTTTTTGATGCGTTCCAGTTAAAAAAAAAATCAATACATTTTTTTTGCTGGCGTGGGGCTGTCAGTATGTTAGCTGCAGTGCAGTGCAGTGTGTTTTTGACGCGTTTTGCGTTTCCAGACCGTTTCCTGACCGTACAAAATGTGACATGCAGTATTTTTCTGTCGTAACCTGAACGGACTGCGCACGTGAGAACTGTAGCCCATAAAACACATAGGGATACATTTTTAGTGCAGGAGCGTACGGATCAGGTCAGCACAGAAAACGGACGTCGTGTGAGCAGGCCCTGAAGATGGATCGCTCAGCTGAAGTCTAAATCGTATGGGAAGATTGTCATCGAAATTAATGATCTGGTGACAGGGTCTCTTTAATGTAACTCACCAGAATATTAAACAGTGGGTCATTGGATCATTATCAGACTCAAGCTATCTATATAGTCTCAAAGGCAAAGTAAAATCAAACTCAAAGCAGTTTCTGTGGTTACATTGTGCACACCGGCACGTTCGGCAGTTGTCGAACAAGCAGGCCACTAACCCGCCGAGAATCGTACGATTCTCGGTGGGTTTTCAAGCCTGCTTGTTCGACGGAAGACGTGCAACCGTACAGTAGAAACGGTCGCGCGCCTTCTATACACTGTACGAATATTGTACGATCGCGGGATTTCCCGCCATTCTCGTACGAGAATCGTACAGTGTATGGGCACCTTAAGTTACTATACAGCAATCAGGGGAGTTTTGACTTTTCAGGATATCATCTTTAATGTTACTATGCTATAAGTATACTTTCCAAAAAAGAAGTTTAGGACATAGGGGCCTATTCATAAAGTGACAATAGATGATCGTTATTAATCCTCATTTTCATTCTTCCATAGTTAATCCGGGTCTCAGCAACCTTTTTGTACAGATTGTAAATTGTACAACCACTAGGACCGATCATTTTTCTGACAATGACCATTTAAAGGGGTCAAATGGAGAAATCACCAGAGAACCAACATTGCAAATGACTATTTTAGCCTTAAAACTTTTGGCTGCTTTTGTACCCTCTGTGGAAGCCAATGGTGCAGAGAAAATAGCAGGTGAATGCCAACACAGTATGCATAAGCACTAGAGCTGCTCCCAGTCTACAAAGTGGTATATTCCTACTTGCGATGACTCTCTTGGTTCATCATAGCGAGGCAGCTGTCTACACTCACTTATGCAGGCAGCTAAAAACACCTATGTCCAGTAGCACTTAAAGTGACCACTGAACTCAGGAGTTAAATCTTAAGAATGCATTCAAGTACCTTAACTATTAAGAAAAATGTAACTTATTTGTGTATCACTCGGCTGAAGATCCTCAAATCATCTCTGAATTATTATTATTATTACTACATAGTATTTATATAGCGCCAACAGTTTGCGCAGCTCTTTACAATATAAGGAAGACATTACAGTTACAATACAATTCAAGACAAGATGGTAAGGAGGGCCCTGCCACTGAGGGCTTACAATCTAAAAGAGGAGGGGGAAATGATACATGAGGTAGCTGTGGGAATGAATTATGTGAGAATGTGAAGGTTCAGTGGTTAGGTTGAGGTGGGATAGGCTTCCCTGAAGAGATGAGTCTTTAGGGAACGCCTAAAGGCAGTCAAGGTGGGAGATAGACGGACAGGTTGGGGTAAGGAGTTCCAGAGGATGGGAGAGACTCTAGAGAAGTCCTGGAGGCGAGTATGGGAGGAGTAGACAAGGGAGCTGGAAAGCAGGAGGTCAATGGATGAGCGGAGGGGACGTTTAGGGTGATACTTTGAGACAAGGTCTGAGATATATCCGGGGGCAGAGTTGTGGATGGCTTTATAGGTGACTGTTAATATTTTGAATTTTATCCTCTGGGCGAGTGGAAGCCAGTGGAGGGATTGGCAGAGGGGGGA
>NW_017306800.1:877882-879969 GCF_000935625.1 Nanorana parkeri | reverse complement strand
GTGTTGTGAGGGGAGCCAAGGTGTCTAGGGAGGATGAGAGTGAGTTGTTAAAAACAGAAGTAGCCAGGTCAGGGCAGGACAGGGGTGAGATTTTGTCAAAGAGGGAGTCAGTAGCAGAGTGGAGAAGAGAAAGGTCGAGGTGGTGGAGGTTTCTCTGGGTGACAGTGTGCCTTGTAGGGGGAGTCAGTGTTGGGGACAGGGTGATTGTGAAACTGACCAGGTTGTGGTCTGAGAGTGGGAAAGGGGTGTTGGAGAGGTTGCAAGGAGTGCATAGGTGGGAGAAAACAAGATCAAGTGTGTTACCATCAGAGTGAGTAGGAGTCTGTGTCCATTGAATTAGATCAAAAGAAGAGGTTAGGTTAAGAAATTGAGTGGAAGCTGGGGAGTTAATGTTAGTAGCAATGTTAAAGTCACCAAGAATGATAGTGGGTATTTCTGAGGAGAGAAAGTAGGGTAGCCAGGAAGAGAAGTCATCTAGAAAGCGAGATACTGGTCCGGGTGGCCGGTATATAACAGCAATCCTCAGAGAAATTGGAGAGAATAGGCGAATGCAGTGGGTTTCAAAAGAGGAGAGGGATAGAGAGGGAGGTGAAGGCAGAATTTGAAAAGTGCTTTGCGGGGATAGGAGGATTCCCACTCCACCTCCTTTCCGTCCATTGGGTCTGGGTGAGTGTGTCCAGTGGAGGCCACCATAGGAGAGGGCAGCAGGGGAGGCAGAGTTGGATTCCTGAAGCCAGGTTTCAGTGACGGCAAGCATGTTAAAGGAATTTGAGATGAGAAGATCACGGACAGCGGTGAGTTTGTTACAGACAGAGCAGGCATTCCAGAGGGCACAAGAGAAGGAGGGCCTGGTTATAGGAAGCAGGGGAATAGAAATCAGGTTGTGTGGATTGCAGCTGCTGCCAGAGGAAAGGCAGTGCGGGTTAGGAAGGTGGGTGTTAGAAAAGAGAGGGCCAGGATTGGGAGAGATATCCCCTGCTGACACTGTCCTTCCTTCTGGAGGATGGCTACTTTTGTTTCCTATGGTCTCTGCATGTGTTGTAAAGTAGTCACCACTTCAAGCACCCTCCCGTGATGGAGTACAATCTCAGGTTTGGTTTATTGATTTGTATTGGAATTATAGTCCCTCATGGGAGTGAGCTTGGAGTGGTGGAGCAGTTAGGCGTACACCAGAGGGTATTGCATGGCACTGCAAAATGCTGTGGCAGTAATTTTGGTTCAGGGTGCCACTCACTCTGTGCAAGTCCCCGATCCAGCAAAAGAACCCCAGACCGTCACGCTTCCTACTCCATTTTTGACAGTTGGTGCCACACAACGAGGAACCCTGCTTTTGCCTTCTAGGCAGCATACAAAAACCCTTTGTGATGAACTGAAGATCTCAAATTTTGATTCATCAGTCTATAAGACCTTTATCCTGTCTTCAGTAGTCCACTGGCAGTGCTTCATGATCCAGACAAGCCTCTTTCTTATTTTGCCATCTTAGCAATGGCTTTCTCACTGCCACTCGACTTGTCAAACCTGCAGCTTGAAGTCTTCTCCTCACAGTTAAAACTGAGACTTAGTTACTTCAATCAGTGTTAAGCTGTGCTTGAAGCTGTTGTTCTGCGAGCCGCCTGTCATGCAAGCCGTTGACTCTCAAAAACTTCAATTTTGATTCTGTTGTGGCTTTGGGTCTGCCAGACCTCTTTCAGTCAGTTTCCAAGTACCTTTTGATGATGTAGGAAAATGTACTCACTGACACCTTGGCTTTTTATTGCAATTTCTCCAAAGGAAAGACCTACATTTTTAAGGGTTATAATGGTCTCTGTTTTCCTTTGTTATTTGCCTTTTTATTGCCATTTTGAGAGCAATATACTCCTGCAGTACAATTCTGTCCACATATTGCTTAAGAGGGTATAATAACACAGTCTGTTCCAACACTGTGAGGAACTGTTAGCATAAACTTTCAAGGCTTAATTCACTCACATTGCTACAGAACAACTGTGAGTAGATAGCCCATTACTTTCACTTGTATCATTTCAGGTTATTCATTGGACTAAAACTTCTGACCGGTAGTGTGTGTGTGTGTATATATATATATATATATA
>NW_017306800.1:823661-877779 GCF_000935625.1 Nanorana parkeri | reverse complement strand
TTTGTGGCCTTTTAGTGATACAAGAATCCAGGGAAAAGCCAATTGATTTATGGTTTTTAAAGTGTGAAGGGCCAAAATCAATATGGACTTGCTAAATAATTTGCTTTATGGAAGCATTTGATATGATGTTAACTACAAAGAAATTTGTGATAAATCTCCCTCTGTGTGATACTATGTAAACTGCTCATTATATATATAGTGAGGATTAGCTTCAAATGGTAGCGCATTCAGTACACTTCCACACTCCAGGTAAACAACTTTTTAGGGCATCCTGCCCACTTTTATTTAAACATTCAGATAAGTTTTTCCCTCACAGGGGTTTCTCCAACAGGCTAAACACAAAATGTAGCTTTTCCCTTCAGCAATATAACAATTCCTACATCTCACCGACTTCAGGTTGTCTTTTTCTACAAAACCTTTCCCACAAAGGCTGTCTCAAACACACTTGCCACACAGGCTGGTTTTCACCACACAGGTGATCTGCTCCCCCCAGTCTGCCAGACACACAGACTGGTTCTAGGGTGGGGCCCCTTTCTTAAGGTGCCCATACACCTTACAACCATCGCAAGACTTAAGTCTTTCGATGGTTGTAAGCTAATTAAAAGCTCCTACGATCTGCCCATCTTGGAAAGGCAGATCGTACTTGTGATCATCGAAAGCCTGCCCCCATGAGGATCGGGCTTCCGAAGACCGCAAAGCTGAACTGGCAGTTGTCGAATGAGCACGCCACTAACCCGCCTACAATCATACGATTCTCGGCGGGTTTTCTAGCATGCTCCTTCGACAAAAGACGTGCGACTGTACAGTAGAAACGGTTGCACGCCTTCCATACACCTTGCGATTATCGTACGATAATCGCAAGGTGTATGGCCACCTTAAGGAAGCTGGGAGTTTTTGTAGAGGTCTTAACAAGCCAGCTAGCTTCAGCTGGGCTTGATACAAGCCTCCAGCCCTCTCAGCACTTCCCCCCCAGAGGACAAGCTTTAGTATAACACCTGAACCTGGCATATACATCACTGCCATTCTGGATAGACCAAGACGTTTTGATCAGCCTGCTGCCACAAATACACACACACACACTTATTATATATGAAAACTATTTTTATAAAAAACTAAAATTATTTGAGAATTATTTTTAATATGGTCAGCAATGTATTAAAAAAAAAGAAAAACTATATAGTGTGCTCTGTGAGTTACTTTTAAAGTGGTTAACTCAAAAAACTGCAAATGTAATCAGATTTAAAATTTGAAATCATAACAAAGAAGAGGTTGTAATTGGAATGTAAACTTATATAAAAACTCTGAATCCTGGACTGTGGAATAAACAGAGACCCAAATAATTTGTACCATTATGATTTTAAATTAAATCAGTTGTTATCACTGCCAGAAGTGTGTCCATATTTAGGACTAGGATCAGATACATAGACATTTCCAAAGACCGTCATTCTTATGAGCCCACATCAGAAGTGAGAAGATGTCTTGCATAATCTTCAAATCATGTGTAAATTTCTCAATAGCTCCTGAGATCACTATCTTTATGTGTGTCAACAACATAATATTTGCTCTGCCAATACTGATCATGATGAACCCTCACAATGCAACTCTGTGCTTTTGAATGTGAAACTGAACAAGATGACCATGGTAAGCTACTCAAATCCAATGTTCACTATTTACTTTTTATACTAGTAAGTAAATGCACCGAAATGAAATTTTTAGACCAAAACCGAAACAAATTTGACAGGCTGAAACCGTCTATTTTTTCCCCTAATCTTAACGTTCAGCTGATTGAGGGATGCCAGCCGAAAGGGTGCCGATAGCGGCACCCACTAAGCAAATTTCACACGGCTCATGAAGAAACTGTCGAAATTCGCACAGTGTATGGCCATCTTAAGGCCCAGCAGATTTTAACCTTTAAGCTGGCAGATTTCACAAACAACCAAGGTGTTACTTAAAGGGTTATTAAACCCTCACGTGTTTTTGCATATATCTACTAGCAAGCAGAGCAAAAACACACTTTTCAAAAGGGTTAAAACTTACCTGTGTCTCCGCCGCGCGCTCCCGTCTGAAGATCTGAAGATTCTCGAGCGGCTGCAAAGGATCTTGGGGCAGGCGCAGTTCAGGTCTTCGGCCGGGAGACGAGGAGAGACACAGGGTTAGTAAATGCAGCAGTGTGCTCCGTGGGACAGGAAGTACCAGTTAAGAGAGAGGAGTCAGCGCAGGATCGTAGACCGGCACCAGCGCTGGCGGGACTCCTGAAAGCTACAGGAAAGCAGTTGATTGGATCAAGAGGCATCATTTAAGGTAAGCCGTTACACTAGCATTGGGGGTGGGGGGGATTATCCTTTAATGTCACTTTCGTATGAATGTTCGTTTGGAAATATACTAGTGTATGGCCAGCTTTACAGGGCTGAACTTGAAGATTATTTTTTTGTCATGAGGTCTGCTTAGGGGCCTCCATTAACAAAACATTTACAAATTCCAGCCATATTGTCACACCAGGTGTTAGCTTTCATAATCTAACAAAGACTAGGAAATAGAAACATCGCATGTGACCTTATGTGCCACGCACCTTCTAGTCTATGTTATAAACCAAGTGGAAACAAGGAATGTTCTGAAACATATGGCTTTAAATTAGAAACAAATGGGGAACTACAAGTATCATGTTACATAGGCAGATCACTGTGAAATGTTATGCACTTACTGTAGATCTCAGATGTGCAGGTTTTTCTATTGGCCTTACATAGTTCCTGTGATCTTTTCCTTTATTTTCACCGACAAAATCATTCTGAATGGGTATTACTACTTTCTCACCAAGTTCCTAGAGCAGTAAAGGAACAAAACAAGGTATGAAAAATAATCAAGACAAACAAATACATTTAAAAAAATATGTAAACATACGCATAAAGATAAAAGTCTAAAGATAAATAATAAGAATATTGATTTAACACCAATTTGTTCAATTTAAGCATCAACTACCCATGAAAAGCAGCAGGATGCTCAAAAGGTTGCACTATTATCAATCATGAAGTGCAGTATTATCGATAGCAAATTCCTGTGATGCCCCAAAAAGAAATAATAAAAATTGCAGCGATAATTCAGGGTGATGCAGAATTTATCAGTCTCACAGCATCAGGGAAAACTATTTTCCTCAGACTGGTGGTTCTAGCTTTAATTCTGTTTA
Organism: Nanorana parkeri; assembly: GCF_000935625.1. Lineage (NCBI taxonomy): Eukaryota > Metazoa > Chordata > Amphibia > Anura > Dicroglossidae > Nanorana > Nanorana parkeri. The sequence continues at coordinate 874,598 of NW_017306800.1, read as the reverse complement.
ACCTCTGACCAGATTGGAGGGGGACAAACAGTTCATAAGGAGGATGGCAAGAGTCTCCCATAATAATGAGGCCTATCTCCATACACTGTAGTAAATTAATTCATAAATAGCTACGTTGCGTTCAAATAGATGCCCTCAAAGTGACACTAAACTCAGGAGTTAAATCTTAAAAATGCATTCAAGTACCCTATTAAAATTAATGTAGCTTATTAGTGCATCATTTAGCTGAAGAGCCTCAAATCATCATTAAAAAGAGTGCTGACACTGTCCTTGCTTCTGGTGGGTGGGTATTTTTGTTCACCATTGTCCTTGTGTGTGTTGTAAAGTAGCCACTGTTCCCGTGATGGACTACAATCTCAATACAAAGTAGTAAACTAAACATGAGATTGTGGTCCATTATGGGAGTGAGCTTGGAGAGGTGGTTACTTTACAACACACGCAGGGATTATGGGGGAAAAAAATCATCTCTGAATTATCAACACCAATTCAGAGATGATTTGAGGATCTACACCTGAGTGATACACAAAGAAGATACAATATTGTTAATAAAGGTACTTGAATGCATTTTTAAAATGTAACTCCTGAGCTTAATGTCTATTTAAAAAGGCTAAATTAAATCACTTTAATACTCAGAGATATATTTATTAAAGGGAAACTAATTGGTCCTCTGATCCTTCACTGATTGTTAACCACCAAAAGTTTGGATCTTTTGCTGCAAGAAGAATATTCTCTGTCTGCATTTACAGGATCACGTCCCATTCGCCACAAACCTATTTTTTCACAGGAAATTCACATCTCAGTAACATTTGCTGTACTGATAATAGGACACATTTCATAGCTGCTGGCCTTGATCTCTTATTTGACGTTCACCATTTCAGTGATGGTTCTCTGCTCCTATCCCTAGCTTTTACAAAATACAGATGGCTTAAAACCAGGCCTTTACCTTATCTCCATATAAAACGTAGTTAGGCTGGTTAGACACAGAGTGAATTTGGGCACACTTACAATGTTTTCATGTAGAAAGTTTCTATTTTAAGTGATAACACAAGTTAATAAAGCGTCATTAAACCAGTAAAACATTCTTTACATTTTGATAGACTCAGACATACGCTCAGTCACTTCCTTCTCAGGTTATGTCATGCTGCAGAAGATCTATTTGATAATATTGCCCACTACACTTTCTCCTATGGGGTGGCTCCACTGCCTTGCGAAATCCCCCTGGATCCACCTGTATGTGCGTACTCCCGTCCAGGACCACAGCTGCACAGCAAAACGGTTGCTGGGGATTCTTGATTTCACAGCTCATTGACTCAGCCCCAGCCTATGCCTTTGCTCACACAGCTAAGGGGATGCTAGGGATGCTTAATCTCATAGCTCTTTGTCTACGCTGCCAGGTCAACCCCTTTCACTGCCTTGGAACCTTCTATCCATGCACGAGTACAGGAAGTGCTCTTTTTTTTTGCTGGGGTAATGTGCATGGCTCTGAAGCAAACAAGAAAGTTAGAAATCATTTTAAAGTTTTTTTTTTTTTTAAATGGTGCCCATTGGCCTTAGGAGGAAAAAAAAAAAAAGAGGGCTTTGTGCTGCATTTTTTCTCACAAAGGTTTAGAATTAGAGATGCAAGATTTTGGGACACAGCCTGCTGATGATACCTAAGGGGTCCTGAAAGCTTTCATCTTTATTAACTCGAGTTAGCCAATAAAAGGAATAATTTAAACTACAAATCTTCTGCAGTGATTGATGGCTACACGGTACATCACTCTATTACTGCTATGATGTTTTCATGTATTAATTATTTCAGTTCAATGACTGATTTTACTTGTGAGAGTTCTCATTTTATTTTTCTGTGCTATATTAGGAGATACCACAGCTGGTATGGACCACCGGGCCAATAATGACATTTAACCTATTAAAACCACAGATAAAAAAATATCAGATGACTAACTGAGGATTGTTTTAATAATCATGCATTTGAATCTAGGATGTATAGACAACAGAAACAGACTATCATTTTCACAGCATGCTGCTCACCTAGATACCTGCTGTAGATCAATATACTTGCCTGAGATATTTTTGCCAGTTCGGATACTGCTTGTTTGTTACCAGGTTCCAATTTTAAAACCATTTCAAAATCTGCAACAATCAACATAATATTGAAGCATTTCCAAACTGTTTTTATAGGGAAGATAATATGTCTAGAGCTGGCCATATAGTATGCAAACTTCCTGAAGAACCGGCCGAAACGCGCACAGTGGGTGCCACTCGATCAGCTGATTGAAGGAGACGGTTGGGAAATCTTCAAACAAACAGAGTTGGCAGCCTATGAGCTGCCACTTTGTTTGGGTATTCTGACAGCGGCTGCTGTCAGAATACAAAAAAAAACAAAAACAGTGGGGATTCCTCAATCAACGTGCTTGTAACATTGATAGAGGAACCTGTTTTTTTTTTTGTTCAGCCTGCTGAACGAAAAACATAGAACAATGTATGGCCAGCTTTACAAAAAGCAAATATTGTTGGCAAGACAATTAAGCCCACTAGAAGTAAACAGGAAAATACTGAGGGGAAAAAAAAAAACAGGGTTAGCAGTGGCTTCCACAATATAACAACCTTAGCCAAAGGATCTAAAACCCTTCAAATGATATTAAAGTCATAAAGTTTTTAGTCTTTTTTATATCCCTAAATCCTTTACAATGGATGCTGCTTAAAGGTTTAAAGGTTTTAGTTTTCTACAGAATCAGCTGGTCCCCTGAACACTGGTCCCTCAGCCTGGGGTCCAGTGATGGGCTGCTGTGCTGTGACGGAGGTCCATCCATATGTGCATTGCTTGTACAGCTCCCTTGCGTGCACTCTAGAGGTGCCTGGACTGGAGTAGCATCACATTCTGGCTCCCGCAACCTCTATAAGGGCACGCAAGGGAGCTGTACAAGCAGTGCACATATGGATGGAGCTCTGTCACAGCACAGCAGCCCACACAGGACCCCAGGCTGAGGATCCCCTCCACTTCTCTTAAGGTAGGGTGGATCTTACAAAAAAAACTATTTTTTTGGAGTGTGTATGTGTGTGTGAGAATGTCTGTGAGTGTGTGAGATTGTGTCTGTATTTTTCTATGTATGTCAGTGTTTTTGAGGACCCGTTCACACTAGTACAGTGTGTTACTTGCACAGTCCCGTGCGCTTAACGCATTGTACCATGCAATCGCATCTACCGTGCTTTCTGGTGAGAGATGTGTGTTGCGTTACCATTCATTTAAATGGCACCCCAAATGCACCTCCCGCTCACAGTTGAATCACCTGCACCGGAATGCGGTACCACAATGTGACTTCGGTCGTGATTTAATGGCCAAGGACAAATGTGGGCCATTTAATGTTACACAGGTGGAGAACCACTGATCTAACTTATTGTTTCTAAACTGAACAGGTTGCTTAGATTTGCCAAATATGCAGAACAGCAGTCCAATGCGAGATTGTACAATCAGATAATAACATGAACAAGGGAAAAATATTGATAAAATAATATTCAGAAAATTGGAGGAAACTAGCTGCCCAAAATAATGATGCTGTTCAAGCCAAATTAAGTAATTATAATGTTATAGGGATTTTATCTGTGAATGTATATGGCTAGATATATGAATGTCATTAAGATCAAGTAACTAAATGTCAGTTGGCTTCTTATTAGTCACCTTCTTTTGCTTCCTTTAGCTTTCCAAGCATTATTCTTGCAGTCCCTCTTCTGGCATAAGCTTTCCCATACGTTGTATCTAGAGCTATGGCTTGTGTGCAGTCTTCCTCAGCCTCCTTGTATCTGAAAGTGCACCCAAGACACTGTTTTATTGCTATTATTTTATTAGAAGAGTATTTCACAAAACATAACACATCGCAAAGCAGCAGCAATATCTATTTACCAAAATTATTTGTCAGATAAATGTATCTCTAAATCTATGGCAGATATTTTTAGCACTATATGGAAAACAGGTATTGATTCACAGTCTGCTTTCCTATGACCTTTGTTTGTATTAACAGATACTTAAATGTCACACCATTCACACAAAGATCTCCAAAGGGATTACTTGAAAACTCAGTGATTGCTCAGTGGAGTAAAATGACCTTGACCTTGCAAGATACTAATGAGATGGCAGCACACACATATACACATGTATAACTTTCGATTATTTTATTATGTTATATGATAAAATATAGAAAGCTCATGATTCTTTCTTTTCACAATCAGCTATCTGTGCTGCCACAGTGGTTGCATAGACTGTGACAATTCATATTCATGGTTAATTTTCATACAAATGTTAGATGAGAATTTATATAGTTTATTTTCCTTAAGCCATTTGCTCATTGATATTGTATGACTAAATATATATACTGACATCCTGTGGTCATTCTGGTTATTGCACATGTTTTTCTGTGTTCCCTCCCATCTATGATGTATTTCCCCTTTGCATGTTAGTAGCCACTAGTGCCATGGCTGACAGTAACATGACCACATGTTAATCTTCATTGCATGCTTGGAAACATTACTATTTCTGACCTTCAAATACTGTCTATTCATTCATCTGCTGTATCCTGATGTACAGAATAAAGCACCTTTGCAGATGGAAAAAGGTATTTGGTGAGTTCAGCTATCTGATAAGGATTGTCTGCAGTGATTATATCTGTTACAGGCCAGGCATGGAGGTCTCAGCAAGGGATGAATCGCTGGTACAACAATCGGAGTCAGAATACTATCTGTATACAACATTTGCTATAAAGTTCATCTAACAATTATTGGTGGATTAGGGAGACTTTTGTTTGCAAAACACCACTATGGCTTATATTCCATCTAAATGATATCCATTAAAATTCCTAGATGCCTTACAGGACAACTCAAAATAAAGGATTCTGTTATGGAATGAAAAGGGCAGGCTTCTTTCCCACACTGAGCAATGCTTGTCACATTGAACAGCAGAAGAGGGAAAGTTATTCCCAGTGTGTCTCCAGAGACCTTTAACAATGCTGCTTGGTACTAAACCATGTTGTAGCCCACCCAATACAGAATAACAAGTGGGAGTGTAGTTCCTCCACTCCAGTTGTTATTATACAAGACTTACTTTTGAATTTTCAGATATGCCATTGCTCGATTTGCTGGTAGCAGTGCATTTGTACTGTCTGCTGTAAGACCTTGAGAATAGCACTCAATAGCAGCCTCATATTTTCCTTCCTTAAAGTAAGCATTGCCCTATAAGATTTCAAAGAGAATTTTATTTAGCATAAACAGAACAAGTATCCAAAGAAAGGCAATTTAAAGACACACCAGAGATTAGCAGAAGAGCACTTCCTTTACAGAAGAACTCCAGGAAAAATAAAATAAAGAAGATATACTCACCTGATCTTTGGTCCCACTTGGCTGCTAGAGCAGTCCCCAAAGCTTCTTCTTCCCCCGGCTCCTGCAGTTTAAGGACCCATGACATCAACACATATAATGCTCCTGCATTAGACACGAGGACACCGAGAGACATTCCACAGACAGAGCGGAGGGAAACAGGAGGTGAACGCTCACTGGTGCAGGACCGAGGATCAAATGAGTATATTTTCTTTATTTTAGCCCGTAGACCAGAACAAGCAGTTAACCCTTGCAGTGCAGGGGTAGCCCCACTGCAAGGATTATTTTTACATTTCCTGGAGTTTATCTTTTTTATATATATATATATATATATACATACAAATCTCTTTACATTCTCAAAAAGACTATCAGAATTATGCACAATTAAAGCCCCAATTATAAGCCCCAGTAAAATGTCAGGCATCAAGTTAAATCTATGAGAAAACCGCTACTGCCTACCAGTTGAAAATACTGCAACTTTATTAAACCCAGATTCAAGAGAACTGATATGTGAGGTCTGCTTAAGGAAGTGTGAACTTTGTAACTACCTCTCTGTTCTGATGTACCACCAACCTGGCACAAGCAGGATAAATCTGACAGTTGCCTGTAAGAAACTTCTAAGTAATGAGGATTTCATACATCAGAATTTCTGTATAATCTCCACATTTTCTGCAATAATTAATGGCTAACACAGTACAAGATTCCATTACAAACATAAGAAAGCAAATAACTATTTGGGAATACTTTTCTTGTTGACATAAGGAACGGCCTGGACTGGAGCACTATACCAATGTCTGGATGAAAACCAGGAGCACTGGGCGGTAGGATGGTCTTGCTGAATGGAATACACATTTTACTGCCTATTTCTTCTATGGCCAGCATCCTAGATAAGCCCTCATTTTTACAATTCAGTTTCTCCATCAGAAACTATGGGGGGAATGTATCAAAATCTGGAGCAGCTGTGCATGGCAACCAATCAGCTTCTCTCTTCAGTCTGTTCAGTTAAGTTTTGAAAATGAGAGGGGAGCTGATTGGTTGCCATGTAAAGCTGCTCCAGATTTTGTCTGCTCTAGGTTTTGATAAATTCCCTTCTATGTAAATCTAGAGTCCTATGGACCCTGCATCCTCTTTTTCTACTCTCAAGCCATGTTTTAATAAAGTTCAAATACTCGGTGTATATACAAGTCTCTTATATATCTCAATTAGTCTAACTGATCTCATTATTTTCTTCTGCCTTTGATTCCGTATGTCTGCTGGTTTTAAGATTATTTGTCGTTTTCAACAGTGTGGCTGTCACCTTGATCGGGTCTCTCGTTCTTTGTCTGCTACGGGATAATGAACTGGCAGAGAAGTCTTAATGAATCTCATATATATATGTTTGAGGTGACCCATAGCCACCAGTAAAATTCTAACCTGCCCTGCACTCCTTACTAATTTGATCAGCTACTGTAAGGTATTGTAGACACTTACTATAAACCACAATTGCATACAGTGTGACTGACCAAACTAAAGGCATTTAGAGCATCCATAATCAGATAAAAGTGCTGGTTTGCTTTACTTCCACACTGTGAAGTCTCTAAAGCAAGAGACAATTAAAAAACCCCCAAAAAAACAAGATATACCAAGTCTTTCTGTACGATTGCTTGCTGCTTCAGTTTCTGGGCTTCTATGGCTTTTTTGTCTTCTTCAGATAAAACGATTTCATTTTCTTTTACTTCTTCCTTTTGCTGTGGAGTAATACCTGATGCCTGTAACTCCTAAAATTAAAATACATTCAGTATAAAAACTGTTTAGTTTTATTTTACTTCAAAAGCACAGCAGATAACTTTAATTACAATTTAGGAAATCTATTCCCTTGAAAATGCCGGAGGTCCAAAATGAGAGGAACGTGCATTACTATACCTAAAAATGACCAGGCCTAGATTCGTTTCATTTTGAATGTATTGCATGCTTCAGCAGCTAACATATTTGCTTTGGTGCCTACACACTCACATTTTACTCACTGAAATGCCATTCTTATATAAAATATTACATTCAGAAAAAAGCTGCAAGCTACAAAAAGGCATAGCTGGAGGCTGTACCATTCAATGCAAGGGAAAAGCCCTTACCATTTCTGTGCAATTTGGTTTGTTTCCAAACCTCAGCATAGCTGGGTCTCAAATGACAAACACATTTCTAAATACAATGATGTATGAACTCTTAACAAGGAACTCCGGGAATTGTAAAAATTAACCCTTGTAGTGGGGCTACCCCTGCACTGCAAGGGTTAACTGATCTTTTTTCTCTAGGGGCCAGAATATAGAAGATATACTCACCTGATCCTTGGTCCTGCAGCAGTGACCGCTTACCTCTCTCCCCATCCACTCCAACGGTGGAATGCCCCCTTGGTGACCTCACATCTAATGCGCTTGCATTAGATCTGATGATGTCATGGGTCCTTAGACGACCAGAGCCCATGAGAGAAATGCTGTGGGGACCGGTCTATTAGCCAGGCGGGAACTAGGATCAGGTGAGTATATCTACAGACTTTTTATTGCGGGGGGTAGCCCCACTGCAAGGGTAATTTTTTTTACAATTCCTGGAGTTCCTCTTTAAAGTCACTATCCAGCAGAATAGCATTTCTGAGATAAATAGGAAAATATAAACTAGGTTTTACATTTTCCAGGGGGAAATGGTTATTGCTGTCGCTGAAACACTACAAGTTTTATGATTTGGTGAATTAGCCCTAATATGGTTTACATTATATTACAACTATAATATATATTGATTGCACATATCAGTGAGCTAAGGGACCGGAATTACAGCTATTGAGAGGAGCTTGCTGTCCATACACCATCTGGTGAGTAACCACCGTTTGGGGGGCTTCAGATCGGGTGAGGAGGAATTGTGGAACTCTCATCAGAACGCTCATATTGATTTTTATATAACTTATCTATTTTTTTCGTATATATATATTTTTTGGTGCAGTTTGTGTTAGTTCACATCACGGACTGAAATTTCTGGAAGGACTTGTGTTTTTCCATTTTTTTACATCTTTTTCATCTTTGTATCTGCAATACAATTTTGATTGTTACATTTGCTTCACTGTTTTCACTGCTAATTTGCACTTCTTCACATATTTATGAAATAATTTTATTGAATGGTTATTTAATTTTTTATAGTTCACTTCGATATACTTAGTTTTATGGTTTTTATAGTGTGATATCCTGTTACATTTATTCACTTATCTTATTGAGGAATGTAGCTTTCCTTTTGATTGTTTGCACATCAGCACTTTTTCAGTCCTTTATGGACACCTGTTTTTTGGTACTTTATATTCATATTGGTAGGTTTTTTTGAAGACTTATACACAGGGTTGTCACTCATGTTTTGATCCATATATATTCACATATTTTTATATTTATCTCAAACCTTTAGCGCTGTGACAACACTTTACACTTATAATATATATTGGCTGAACCCAGTGAGTAAACTACTAAACTATACGCCAAAAGCAATTTAGACTTACACAGTTTATTTTTTTAAGTTCATTCACAGCCTCAAAGTTGTTTGAATCAAGCTCCAGGACTTTTTCATAATCTGTAAAGAAAAAAATAACCCATATAGTATAAAGGATCTGATCATTTAAAGAGGTTTAATTAATAGATAACGTTAAATACCCTGAGCTGTTTGCTGAGGCCTATATAAAAAATGGGACTTACAAGAATAAATGATTTCTAGCAAATAAAAACAAACAGATATATTGTCCATTGAAATCAAAGAGAAAATGCAAACGTTACTAAAAGGATATGAGACTTTAAATCAGGGATGCACAGATACCAGTGCTGATACTTGGCATTTTCATGAGAACTACCAGGGTTCCAGCGGTTTCAGCTGGGACCTGGCTCTGGCGCTCCACCACTGTCCTGAAATCATTAGTCTGTATTGTTTTAGAAAAACGGTCACATGACACTAAACAAAACTGTATCAGTACTTGTATCTGTGAGTACTTGGACAAGTATCAGTACTTGTATCTGTGAGTACTATGAAAATATCAGTACTTGTATCTGTGAGTACTTGGACAAGTATCAGTACTTGTATCTGTGAGTACTTGGACAAGTATCAGTACTTGTATCTGTGAGTACTTGGGCAAGTACCAGTACGTATCAGTACTTGTATCTGTGAGAACTTGGACAAGTATCAGTACTTGTATCTGTGAGTACTTGGACAAGTATCAGTACTTGTATCTGTGAGTACTTGGACAAGTATCAGTACGTATCAGTACTTGTATCTGTGAGGACTTGGACAAGTATCAGTACTTGTATCTGTGAGTACTTGGACAAGTATCAGTACTTGTATCTGTGAGTACTTGGAAAAGTATCAGTACTTGTATCTGTGAGAACTTGGACAAGTATGAGTACTTATATCTGCGAGTACTTGGACAAGTATCAGTACTTGTATCTGTGAGAACTTGGGCAAGTATGAGTACTTGTACTTGCAAAAATGGCATCAGTGCACCCGAATATATATATATGTATGAAAAAAAACAAAAACATTAAAACAGAGATCCCGGGAGCTCCGTGTGCTCCTTACAAATGACAGGTGTCTCCTAACTTTTGAATTTTTCTCTAGTCTAGTCCTGGAGCTCTAAAAGTATCTGTACTTGTACCGAGTACGGTACTTGGTAGCGGTGCATCCCTACTTTAAATGTTATAGGCAGTATAGGAGTATAGCTTCAGAAACAACCTTCTTTTGCTCCTTGCAAATTCTTTATAGCGAGGCGAGCAGCTCCCCTTCGAGCATAAGCTTTTAAATAATTGCGGTCTAGTGCGATAGCCAGGTTGCAGTCTGATTCAGCAACAGCATATCTGCAGAACAACAAAATAAAAAAATGTGTAAATGTTAGTGAACTACAGAAACCGTATACTGAATTACTGTATATAAAAAGAGCATAAAGACTTACTTCTTTAACCTAAAGAAAGCGGATGCTCGGTTGGTTGGTAATACTGCATTATACGGATCTGCATTCATGCCTCTTGTATAGCACTGCACAGCTTCATCGTAATTTCCAGCTCTAAAATAATTATTTCCCTGAAACAAGCACTGGTATTTTAGCAAGGGGAATTTTTGGTCTACACTTTATAAAACAATCTACTATTTACCGTATTTTGCGCTCCATCAGGCGCACCTGACCATAAGATGCAGTCTGTGTAGTGTGTAGTTCCTGACAGCTGAGACAGGTCTAATCAGAGCACTTGAATGAAAACAAGCGACGGCTCCACACTTTACATTTAGCTCTGCTTGTTCGGAGCAGGGCTAAATGTACAAAAAAACTACGCGGCCGAAACTGCATGTCCCAGGCGTCGGGCGATAGGGATTTCACACCCCTGGGTACACGGTCAGCCTCGCCACCTCAGCTCTCACACATTCGCTCGATTTTTGCCCGCCTTTTGGGGGAAAATAAGTGCGTCTTATGGGGCGAAAAATACGGTACCTACTTGTCCATTCAACATGCAGCAGATTAAATTGTAGTTCCACTTTTGCAGTCAACTGAAGTTTCTAGTTGCTTCTTATGGAGCAGGATAATTCACAGGACACTACAGGCAGCTTGAGATTTTTTTTTTTTACCTAACTTGCTGAAGAACACTATATGGACACTTAGCAGCAGTTTTTCTAGTACATTGTAAAGCAATACATCACCCAGGCCTTGATATCTTTAACCCTTTGATAGATCAGACAGCATGCACTTTGCTGATATGATCTGCCAGCACAGTACAGACAGGGTTAATAATGGTAAACATACCTCCCCTCCTTAAAAAGGACATAGAAATGAAAGGCAAGCCAATAGGATTTTTCAGCAAATAAAAAAGTGGAAATACACTTTATGTCCTTCACATTTCAGCACTATTTTTTTGGCAAACAATATCTTTCAAATTGGATATTTTAGAGCGTACGTCAAGGCAAAATGTAAAAATATATTTCATATATTTCTGCAATACATGCACATTTGCCCGTGTTTTTTTTTAAAAACATGCTGTAAGTGCAGAAAAAATAATGATTGATGCGCCAGAAATATACTGGGATCCTACCTTTCTTTTTAACATGACAACACGGTGTATGTTTGGCTCTGCATTCCAAAGCATGTGGTGTCAGCCCTGCCTACTTCATTTTTTATTTATTACAAAATCCCACTGTGTACTTAAAGGAGAACTATGGGGTCAGTGTTTTTCCCCATAGTTCTCCTTAGGGTAACGGGAGGACACAAACTAGAGTCCTCCCGTTACCCTAAGCTCAGTATACCGCGAGCTGTACTGAGACGCCGCAGCCGGAGCGCATCCCGACGTAGATGACGTGATCCGCCCAGCTGCGTGAGTTACAGCTGGCTCTGCCTATCTAGAGGCAGAGCCAGCTGTACCCACCCCCACCCCCGTCCGTTCCGCCACTCAGCGCTGGCAGATCGGAGCGGGGAGAGGGGAATCCAGCCCTCCCCGTCACGGCAGAGAGCCGTGACAGGATCGAGAGGTGAGCGAACCTGGTATGTGTTCGCTCACCTCCCGATCTACTGTCACAGGTCGGCTAGAACTATGAGGTGAGTGGAAATCACTCATCTCATAGTTCTCCTTTAACACAGGAATTTCTACTTGGGCAGCCCGGTGAATGGATGGATAAGCAGGGAAGCATGGGGAAAGCAAGTGTTCCTAGAAAGGAGTTGAGCTATAAAAAGGAACCTATCTGAAGGTACCTTAAGCAGAATTTTTCATTTTGCCAATTCATAAATATATAAGCATTATATTTAAAGCTGCTGTATGAGCTCACACAAGGAGCTTTAAATAAAATGTACCCGTATTATGTTTTGAGAGAGGCCTGGAACCTAACTCCCTCACTTCCCATTGACATGCATTATATATTTGGTTTCAATTTACAACACTCCCAGAAAAGGGTGCTGTTTTGCATCAGAGCAAATTGAACCGTTGTAAACCGAGGGCCATCTGTACTGTGGAACTGCAGATGCCTTTTGGCAATTTGCATTCCAAGCATTGGATTTAGAGTGATACTATTTATTGGCTAAAATTAGGATGTTCAGATACAGGTATCTGTATTAGCGCCAATATTTGGCATTTTCATGAGAACTACCAGGGTTGCAGCTGTGACTGGGCCATAGCGCTCCACCACTATCCTGAAATCATTAGTCTGTATTGTTTTAGGCCCCGTTCACATATAGCGAATTGTCGCGCGATTTCCGCCGCGATATCGCGCATTTTTGCCGCGCGATATCGCGAGAAGTCGCCGGCCAATGTTATTCAATGGAGCTGTCTTAACTCCATGTCGCGCGTCGCTCGTCGCGGTCGCAAGTCGCTTCTACCGGACCCTTTTTTCGGCGGATTTTGCGCGATTTTACTTTTTTCTATGGAGCCCGACGGGGAAGGTCGCGCTACCGTCGCTGGAACGTCGCCCCGAAAGTCGCGCTATCCCGGCCGTGCGGATCCGCTGCAAAAGGTATGTCGCTACATGTGAACGGGGCCTTAGATAGGGGTACACTGATATATCGGCCGAAAATGGCACTTTTGGCATAATGCCGAAAGTGCAATTTTTCTGCCGATACATCAGCGCATCCATTCATTCTTTCTCTCCTCCCCGCTGGGCGCTGCTCTGTGTCCCAGTGGGGAAGAGACACACTGTGATTGCCGCCTGAGCGCTACGGGGCAAGAGCGCTGTGAGCGGCCGGCGTCTCCTCCCACACCGCTCAGCCTCCTATCACAGTCCAGCAGATCAGTGTGTGGGCGGAGACAGGCCTCGCTGTCACAGGAGGCTGAGGTACAAACACTCAGTGATAATTGAGGACATGGTATGTGTACTATATCCTCAATTATGAAGGAATGGGAGTGATCTGCATCACCTCCTGTTCATTCATAATTGTAGTTATAGTAAACATACTCTGTTCTCATGTTATCAATGAACAGGAACACTCAGTATAGAGGATTCCTGTTCATTGATAAACAGGGGATACAGAAAAAGAGATTGAGGACTCAAATCCCTTTTTCTATTTTAAAAGGGAAATATCAGGGGTCTGTTTAGACCCCTAATATTTCCCCGAAGCCCCTAAAAGTAAAGTAAAAAATAAAAATATTTAATACAAAAATTATAAAAAATATAAAATAAAAAATTTGAAAAAATTAAAATAAAAAACATTTTTGGTATCGGTTTCGCCCTGACAATTTTTTTTATTTCGGTTTTGTTTCGGTTTTAAAATATCCATTTCGATGCACCTCTAGTTTTAGAAAAACGGTCACATGACACACACAAAAAAAAAAAGTATCAGTAATTGGTATCTGTTGGACAAGTATCAGAAAAAAATTGTACCGCTGCATACCTAATAACATAAATATATATATAACAAATCATACATTGAAACAGGGATGCACAAATCCCAGGAGCCCCGTAGCCAATGCTTATTAAAAATGACAACTGCCTCTTAACTTTCGAGTTTTTCCTCTAGTCTAGAAGAAGAGGCCAGCATGAATCGAAAGCTTGCACTACAATCTTTTTATTTAGCCAAAAAAAGGCATCACCCTAAATTCAATCTTCTACTTTGTCGATGGCTAACACGGTACAACACTGTGTTGCATTTCCAGCTTTTGGGAAAGTATAACCAGAAATGTTTTGGTGAGCTTGGTCATAGGGAAGAGACTTCATAAAACAGAAGGTACCTATATGTTTTAATTTCATCACAAATCCCAATTCTTGCAAAGGATTATTCCCTTTTCTTTAGTAGAACAACAGTGGGGAAAAATCAGGGTATTATGTAGCGGAGCCTTACCTTTTCCTTCTCTGACAGAGCATTTTCTTTGTCAATGACTATTCCATCATCATCTGCAGAATCAGACTCTGTGGACACAGATTCATTTGTGTTGTCTTCTTTATCAATCTCTTGTAGTGCTTTTTCCTGTACAATATCACACAAATATTATGGCTTTAGCTGTAAAAAAAGTTTTTTTTACAAAGCAAAACACTTGTCTGAAATGCCTCAAATGGAAGTTGCCATTCTCAGAGTCTTATATAGAAGACTAGTTCTAAAGCACCGGCATCACCCACTCAGGACTCAACAACATAGGGCCAAGGTCAATACTGGACCATCATAATATTAATGCATTGCTTGATGGACAATATGGCACACCACTACTAACAAATCGCTACTCGGTTTAATGTGCTCCTTGTCTGTATGAATAAGTGTAAAGTCTCTCCATCAAAAAGAAATGCCTTAAGGCACTGATAGAAGAAGGAATCACTTAGGGGAGGGGTTATACTTGTCCATACAGATGAGGAACACCTTGGAACCCAGCAGTGGTTTGTAAGTTGTGGCGTGCAAACCTTTTTGCCTACCAAGGATTGCAGTGACATTATGATGGCTAGCTCTATATTTCTTGTGTACTGTTGAGCTTACTGTGTCAATTAAAGGAATAATGTATTATTATTATTACATAGGATTTATATAGCGCCAACAGTTTGCGCAGCGCTTTACAATAGAAGGAGGACATTACAAAGACAATACAATTCAAGACAAGATGGTAAGAAGGGCCCTGCCCCTGAGGGCTTGCAATCTAAATGTAATGTAGATCTAATGTAGAAAGCATTTTGCTAAGTCGTGGATTTTTGAGTGCACTGTGGTTTCATTGACATTGTATATTTTGTAGTTGGCTTCTACACTCTTATTTCTGCATTGCATGTGAATGCAAACGGTAAGTGTTTACACTAGGGATGCACCAATATATCGACCAGCAAAACATATCGGCCGAAAATGGCACTTTTGGCATAGTGCCGAAAGTGCCATTTTCCTGCCGATACATTGGCGCATCCCTGCGTTCTTTTCTCCACGCTGGGCCCTGCTCTGTGTCCCAGCAGGGAGGAAAGAAACTCTGATAGTCAGCCGAGCGCTGCGGGAGGAGAGCGCTCTGAGCGGACGGCGTCTCTCCTCTCACCGCTCAGCCTATCACAGTCCGGCAGAGTGTGTGGGCGGAGACAACCCGCGCTGTCACAAGAGCTTGTGCTCTCCTCCCTACAGCTCTCACCCAGCCTCCTGTGACAGCGTGTCAGAGAGGAGAGCGGTACAAACACTCAGCGATCAGTGATCGCTGAGTGTTTGTAGATAATTGAGGATGGTATGGTGACTATATCCTCAATTATGAATGAATGGGAAGTGATCTACATCCCCTCTTGTTCATTCATAGTTGTAGTTATAGTAAACACACAATGTCCTCATGTTATCAATGAACAGGAACACTCATAGAGGATTCCTGTTCATTTGTAACAGGGGACACAGAAAAAGAGATTGAGGACTTTGTGTCCTAAATCTCTTTTTCCATTTTAAAAGGGAAATATCAGGGGTCTGTTTAGACCCCCAATATTTCCCCAAAGACCCTAAAAAGTAATGTAAAAAATAAAAATATTTAAATAAAAAATGAATGTATAAACATAAATATAAAAAATGAAAGCGTTTATAAAAAATAAATAAAATATTTGAAAAAAAATTCAAATAACAAAACATTTTCGGTATCGGTTTCGGCCTGACAATTTTTTACATTTTGGTTTGGTTTCGGTTTTAAAATTTCCATTTCAGTGCACCTCTAGTTTATACCATGATCCACAAAGATAATAATGTGTCACAGGGTTTCATCCTTTGCAGAGAGAGCAGAGTGCTGCCCATTACATATAAATTAGAAATAAAAAGGACAGGAATTTGTTGCCAATAGCATCAACAATTCTATGTTTATGGTACCAGAAGCAATTAGGAGTCATACTTATAGTGAACCTGTGATTTGCCTAAAGCAACCGGTTCACTTTAATGACACTGTCCTAAGCCGCTTATACTTATCTTCCTTTCACTCACCCACCAATTTATTCAGCTACCAAAATCAAAGCAAGCTTATGGGACCAAGCTGATTGGCCCAGCAATGTCACATAGAGCGAGTGTAATTCTCCTCCATACCTAAATGTACTTGGTATTTCCTTCAGCTCCTGGTACCAAATGGAGGGTCAGGAGGCAAAGGAAAGTATGTTCTGGGGTATATGTGGGATTTAAACAAAGCACAGGTAGATATTTCTGTTTGATTCTTAGATTAATGTAGTTTTAACTTATTTCATTTTTAAACTTACGTCAAAATGTATTATGTACAAAACTGGATAAGAGAAGGTATGCATTTGTGCACACAAGCCATTACTCAAGCTTACGCTTACCACATCCATCTTGTCCCAGTACTCATAATCAAGTAATTTTCGTTTTGGCTTTTTGCTCTTTTCGTGTTTCTTTTCAGTTGAATCTTTGCTTTTGCACTTTTTCTTTTTTCTGTAGTCTTTGTTTCTGATAGGTGGTAATGTCTGAAAAGCAGCATAACATATTTTACTACAAAATATACATGACAGAACTTTGTGATTTCTAAAAATAAAAATTACAAACCATTGCATAAAACAGCGGTCACCAACCTTTCGGACCTCATGGACCACTAAATTCATAAATTTAAATACCGTGGACCAAATATTTTTTTCAGGTTCCATAAAGAGAACCTGTCACCTCCAAACTATCACAGGGGGAATTTAATGCCCTATGTGATAGGAATAACATTACGTGGAAAAAGAAATTAAAACCAACCCCGCTACCCCCGCCATCTGCATGCAAATAAACGCATGCATAGGACATTCTGCATGTGCTTTGAGATTGGCCAGGAAGCAGGTTTCCCGGCCAATCACAATCAAGCAGGCCAAACAACATGGAGCAGGCTTCCGTGGCAATCAGGAAACCGGGCGGGATATCATTACCCGCTGCCCAGCTTCCTGATTACCAGGAAAGCCTGCTCTATGCCAGCGGAAGCACCGGTATTAGTATTCAGTGTCGGCGAGATCCGAAAGCAAAATATCAGTACTGGTACTCGATACTGAAAAACCGGTATTAGTGCATCCCTAGTTTTGATTAAAACTATTTTTTTGTATTGGGACAAGTATATTGTCATGAAGGACAAGTAGATTTGGCCCCCGCTTTAGCCCTTGGACAAGTAGTTTTTTTAAAAATTTCCACACCCCTGCATACATACAGTATATATATACACAGGTGCGGGTGTGCCTGCAGGAGTGGCAGTGCTGGTGGAGGGAGGGAGTGGTGCCGCCCGCCCCGACCCAGTAATATTAATTGTTTCCCCCCCTATCGAATCTGCCACTGGCCCTGCCGTCCCTAGCTTTAGCACTGCCCCCAACCACCGAAATGCCTCCCCTTCCCCCACACTGAGCCACTATTACCTGGCTTCTCCCCACTTTTTCTATGTCCTGCAGCCTGCTTAGTCCGGGTACTGACGAGATGCCCCGCCTCCTGCAGAGCCCGCACTGTACTGAGAGCCACACATTCCTTGTAACAGCAGCAGCTTGAGTCAGTGAGAGGCAGTCCCGAAGCCTCCATGCCGCTTCAATGATGGCCCAGCCTGCACTTCATCAGAGGGGCCCTGGGACCACCAAAATGTTCTCGCGGACCACCGGTTGGCGACCGCTGGCATAAAGTATATGGTAATGTTCACAACTTCTTCATAATAACTTTGTTCCCTGCTATACATGTGTTCTGCAATCAGTTTATCTGTACTAGTCATCAGATCTACTAGTACTGAGGTCATCAAGCCAGAAAACACCAGATAGTGCCATTTACATGTTAGGTTTTGATTCTTAGCCCCCTCGTTCCCACCTTGCCGTATTTCCGCCCGTCCCGAACGCCCTACAAAACGTCCCACGCCTGAAAAGATCCTGGGACTACTTTGGGCCGTTTCGTAGGGCGTTTTCCATTGGGATACAGCCAAAAGTAGCCCTCGGAAACGCGCGTTTTTCGCGCGTTTTTCACCGCGAATCGCGGTTAAAAAAAACGCGCGACAGACGGGCATATACAATACGCCTAGGTGTGAACGAAGGCTTAGGGCTGTAACTAATTATTTTTCATAATTGATTAGTTGGCCGATAATTTTTTTAATGCGATTAATCGAAAAAAATAAAGTACCATCCTTAATTTTAAAAAAAATACACAAATGCAGTGTTACAAACATAAAGTTTACTTCAGAATAAAACTGCATACACAATTTTTTGCAATCGCACTGCACTGGAAAGCACAGCATTGCGGTACTGTGCTTTCCAGTGTGGGCGATCACACTGTGGGTGGGAGGCGCGTTTGGGGTGCCATTAAAATTAATGGCACTGCAACGCATCTCCTGCAACAGAATTTGTCAGGCCGAAACCAAAAATGACTTTTTCCCACCTTTTGTAAAAAAAAAAATTTTTAAATAACTGTATTGTAAGCTTGAATAGCTTCAGCCAGGGAATGACAACTGCCAGTGGCAAGATTCCACAAGTGGCAGCTGAATGTAAATACAGCAGGTAGTGGGCTGGTGCAATAGCCAGCCAGCTATTGGCCATTTCAAATTACAATAGCCAATAGCAGGCTGGCTACTGCACCCCACTGCTTGCTGTGC
Source organism: Nanorana parkeri (assembly GCF_000935625.1). Lineage (NCBI taxonomy): Eukaryota > Metazoa > Chordata > Amphibia > Anura > Dicroglossidae > Nanorana > Nanorana parkeri. The sequence goes on along the minus strand of NW_017306800.1, from coordinate 855,759 downwards.
CCTCCTCCCAGCATGGAGGAGAGAGCTAGGGGATCCAACCAACTAATCGATAATGAGAATAGTTGACAACTATTCTCATTATCATCAATTAGTTGGTTGCAGCCCTAATGTATATACAGTATAGATTTATACACACATACATACATCATATTACAACTGCTTTAAAGGCCAACTCCAGCCAAAAACATTGCATTTAAGTTTGGATAGGGGGAAGAAAGGTTGGTGCATCTTTCTGGTATTTATAACCATCTATGTTCCTATTGACAACATTTCTCCTCACTTTCTGCCAGGGCTGCTTTTCAGCGGGGACAAAGGTGAAAACAAACACATTTTAATTAGCCTAAGGAAGGGTATAGAAATGAAAATGTTTTGTGCTGTGCCTTCCTGCCTGTGGTACTCCCCCATCCAAAACTGGAAACATTTTAGGCTGGGAGAGCCAGAGCTTTTACTTTATTATATTAGGAGCATAATGTGCCACACAGTTTTTCCCTATCTGGCAGATTCTGTTTATGTAACATGGTTAAAGGGTTATTAAACCCTTGCATGTTTAGGGTTAATTTTTACCCGTGTCTCTGCCGCATGCTCCCGTCCGAACATCTGAAAATGTCTCGGGCGGGCACATGCGCCGTTCAGATGTTCAGCCGTGAGACAAGAAGAGACACAAGGTAAGTATATGGAGCAGCGTGCGCCCACACAGACTCCGTGGGACATGAGAGAAGAAGAGGGACAGAGGAGTCAGCGCTGGAACGGAGACCTGCACCAGCGCTGGAGGGACTTCTGAAAACTACACTAAAGAAGATAATGATTGGATTAAGAGGCATCATTTACGCTAAGTCCCTACACTAACATTGGGGGGAGGGAAAAATAAATTTAACCTTTAATGTCACTTTAAATGAAGGATAAGCATGAGACTACCTATTTATGCTCCAGCTGCTTCTAATGTTTCCCCCCAATGCTTGACTGTCAATTTCATCCCATTACTGGATTCAAGTTCAGCACTTCTCATTCTTTCCTTGCCAAAATAGTATCACCCTGTCTCTGTCTATCCCGGCTGCATTATCAAAGACACAGGACAATGTGTAACAGATCAAAATTCAGTTTTATACTTTATAAATAAACTCGAGGGTGGAAAATAAAAGTGGATGAGTAATCTTTCCCTTGCGCAGTAAACCTGATCTCTTAACTTTGTCAGAGAAGGTACGCACCTCTTCACTTGCACCAGTCTGCGTTCTCAGGGAGGAATCTTTTTCTTTTATATCCTTTTCCCAGCTCTCCAACTCTCTCATGAAATCCTGAAGCTCTTCTGCATTTTGCTTCATTTGTAACTGCAGTTCAAGAGCCTTATTCGGTGAAGCCATGGTGGATGGTGACAGATTCAGCACAAAGAAGCCTTGGCAACAGAAAGCAATTAAATATACCGCTGGGTTAGAAGTTTGGAATTTGTCAAAATGCATGTATTCATGTTTATGCTACAGTATTAGTAACACATTACACCCGTTCAGAAAGAAGTGATGCATTCATATTGGTTAGGAGTACTAGAACTGCATATTGTTTGCTAATACAAGTCATGTTTTTATACTGAATATTATATTCCCTAGTTTTAACTTTCCAACATGTACTGAGGCTAATTGTATGTAACCAAACATGACAGCCTTAGGAGCAAGTCACACTACAACGTTTGTAGAAATTCGTAGCAGCTACAAATCTCCCCAGCTACCGGAGAGCTTCTGCAGAAACATCTGGTGAGCCACAGGCTAAGATCATTCAAATCAGGCTTAGAATAGTCATTGTTTAATTTCAATATATTCTTAATTCTGTCAAAATGCAAATATACTCTAGTCTCTAAAGAAGGACTCTTACCAGAAGGTAAAAAGGCACGTGAAAGTGATATTAAAGTCAAAAGGTTTTTAAGCTATTTCAAATGCTGATGTGGATGTGCAGCTGACAAATCTGCTGCAACTCAGTGATGCTATCATGTCAGTATGGACCAAACTCTCTAAGGAATGTTTCTAGCACCTTGTTGAATCAATGCCATGAAGAATCAAGGCAGTTTAATACTACTTTAAATCCCCCATGGGACCTCGTGAAAATAGCTTTTGACCCTATGAATTTCTGTCCAGTGGCTTGGAAATGAAATGCCATTTTTATTACTATCAATGCTGGCTGTAGCTCCACCCGAGACTGAAGCCCAAATTATGATTGTTCCTATGAGGAAGGTACCGGCAGCACTGAAAGCACAGCTCTGTCTCCATTTTGCATCCCTTCTTGCCATGCAACCCTTTGCTTCCTCTGCATTGATAAGGGCTAGTTCACACCAGACACAGTGTGTTCCAGCCTGACTGGGGCCAGAATGCACTGGATCTCATTGCGGCCGGCTCACTTTGTGGTGGGGCGGGAGGGGACGTGGCGGTGTATTGAACTCAATGGCAGCGCAGCCACGCCCTCCGGCTGCAGTGTGATCGGCCGCACGGGAACGTGTGGCACATCAGTGCCTGCGTTCCGGTCTAAAAAAATGCAAGCAATATTTTTAAACTAATGTGCCATGCATTCCAGTGCGGCCAATCGCACTGCGGTCAGAGGGCGTAGCTGCGGTGCTATTAAGTTCAATGCACTCCCTCCCGCCCCAAAACAAAGTGAGCCGGCCGCAATGCGATCCAGTGCGTTCCAGCCCCAATATTCCTCCTGAGAAACTATCTTTACAGAATTGTTCCACATGTGGTACAGCACTGTAGGACTTAATACACCTTAAAGGTGCCCATACACCTTACAATTATCTGCAGATTTTCTGTGGTCAGATGGAAAAAGTGCAACAGATTGGCCCAGGTGGAGATTCCTCCATCCACACAGTTTAGTGTGAATGGAGGAATCTGTTGCACCTTTTCCATCTGACCACAGAAAATCTGCAGATAATTGTAAGGTGTATGGGCAGCTTTACAAAGATAGCACAATGTCTGACAAGCATTAGTGGATTACAACCCCCATTCATTTCCTTGTAGAATATAGCACATATACATACAGCACAATCTAGGCCAAAATAGCTGATTTGGAAAAATTCTCACTTTCCAGTTCAGCTCTGTTGTCCTAGATTATTCACTTCTCATGCCTTCTCCAAACTCTTCACCCTTCTGTGAATAACTCTGTCAGACTTTTTCACTGATCTATATACTCACCCCCAGGTTCTTGATTATATATTTTTTTGTTCATGTTTATAGACATGTGCAACCATAACATGAATTGAGATTTGTAGGTACCGTAGTATTTATTATATATACACATTATTTCCTTTAATTTCTGTTTTCTAGAAACTAGCATTGATGGTGGATGATTTAATCTGGCTATACACTGCCAAATTTTGTCTGCTGCTGTCAGAATACAATAGCCCAGCAGGCAACACCAGGCCAGGACAGGCTGTCACAGCAATCACATGATCAGGAGCCAGTCTATTGCTCCCAATCGTAAACAGTGAGCAGGAGCTGTCAGCGACAACTCGGTCACTGTGCTGGGAGTACACTTCCAGTACTGGACAGTGGCCAGTATTTAAAGTCCAACTTCTTGCCCCCACTTTGGATTTTGTTTTCTCTTAATAATAAAAACCTTCCTTTAAAAACTGCATGTTGTGTTATCTATGACTAATATTTACATTTGTTTGATGATCTGAAACATTAAAGTATGACAAACGTGCAAAAGAATGAAAAATCAGGAAGGGGGCCATCACTTTTTCACACAACTGTATACTTGTGTGCTGGTTGGCAAGAGTGTAAAAATAAAATAGTTTGGCTGCAGTAGAGCTACACCCCTGCTGTATACCTGGAGCCCAGAGTAGGGAGACACACTCCCTTAGTCCCTGTTCACACCTGGGCATTTTGACGCTCAAAGATAAGCGTGGCAAAACTCTCAACAGAAGAAATCCCGCTCATTTCTATGGCCCCTGCTCACATCTGAGAGTTTTGTCACAAGCTGTAAAACACAGAACGCTGGAAAAGGTACATGAGCTTCTTTCGGGCAGATAACAGCACGTTTGGCCGCATAGACTTTAATGGAAGCACATGAAAATGCACACGCGCCATAACACAAGCGTTTTGCACATTTCTGGGCACGTTTGGTTGCACGTTTTCTCATTCACAGCAATGCATTTTGATCTGCTCAATAAGAAGCGTCTTTGCCTATTCGCGTCTAACGAGCAACAAAAAGTGGTAAAGACGTGCCTGAAAACGCTGATGCCTAGTTGTGAATGGAGACTATGTCAGAAATAGCTCTCTCCTGACAAGTGCTCTTTAAATTGTGACATCCCTAATAAAGCAGTTCAGAGCATGCTGGCTGGTTGGTTGTATTGAAGCAGTACTCCAGTCATTAGTGTAGCAAGTCTAATCACACACCCTAGAGCCATTTTCCAAGGTATATATCAGCCCGAAACCACGTGAACTACATACCGCAGTCACCTACCTGCAGCTCTCACTCATCCGCTCCTCAGCTCTCACTTCCCATTCACGGACTCCCAGCATGCCGTGCGGAGCCACAGTCACCATGGAAACGGAAGCCTCCGGGCCTGAGCTTCCAACGGTGTATGGAAGCTGGAAGCGAACGGCTGCATTAGTCGAGAGACATCTTATCCATCTTTCCTGCCAAAGCTTTTCTATTGAATCATTATTTACTAGAAAATATATCCTGCTCATTAATAAGAATTACGTTTTTATTTTACTGCTCCCTTCCTGCCCACATAAAAGATGGCTGCGATGGAGTCGGTGACGTAATAAGTACTCGCCAGTACTGCTTGAAGTGACGTGTGAATATGGCGCCCCCTGTCCAGGTGCTGATGGGGAAATGAGACAGCTGTAAAGGTGACAGAAGGGGCCCATGGAGGAAGACAGGTCAGGACACGGGTACCCTGTGTTCCCAGAGAGGCAGAGCTGGGAGAACCAGAGGGAGTCACCTGAAGCAAGTCATGGCTCTATGTCTGGGTGTCAGAAGATGCTGAATATCACCATGGAAATAAGTATGTGACACACTTCCACTTTCTTCATTCCACTTATGTTTATGCTGCATGATACTGTACTAAAATATTCTGTCTGTGTGGAAAGAAGTTTCTCCCACTTAAAGCAGAACTCTGGGCATGTGTGGGGCTACTCTCGCACTGCAAAGGTTAAAGGAGAACTATGGGGTTAAGGCTTTTCCCCATAGTTCTCCTTAGGGTAACAGGAGGACACAAACTAGTGTCCTCCCGTCACCCTAGGTTCAGTATACCGCTAGCGGTATACTGAGACACTGAAGCGGATCCCGACAATTGTGCTGGGATCCGCCCAGTTACTTGACTGACAGCTCAGCCTATCTAGAGGCAGAGCCAGCTGTACCCACCCCCTCGGCCGTCCGTTCCGCCAGTCAGCGCTGGCGGATCGGGGAGGGGGGAATCCAGCCCCTCCCCTGTCACGGCAGAGAGCCGTGACAGGATCGAGAGGTGAGCGAACGTCGGTATGTGTTCGCTCACCTCCCGATCTACTGAGCCGACCTGTGACAGTCTCATTGTCACACGTCGGCTAGAACTATGAGGTGAGTGAAAAGCACTCACCTCATAGTTCTCCTTAAGTGCTTATTTTGTCTAGGGAGCTAAAACAATAGAGATATGCTCACCTGAACCGCAATCCCAGCTGGCTGTTAGACTGGTCCCTTCAGCCTTGCTACCCCTCCACTTCAGCAGTCTAAGGCCCTGCAGTCATCAAGTCCTATACAGTGTATAGGATGTGGGGATGTCAAGTGACTTTTCATCACTGGAGGGAGCAGTGTAGAAGGCAGCAATGATCATGGTTCAATTGAGTATAACTTTTTGTTATTTTAGGTTTCCTAGACAAAAAAAGCACCTAACCCTTGTAGTAGTGCTAGGGTTACGATTTCATTTGCCCAGAGTCCTGATTTAAGCTTATATTTAGAGTCAAAATGGTGTTTACTTAGTTTTGATTAGAGTAAGGAAGGCTTAGAACCTCCATCAGGTTTTTATTGCTATCTGGGGCAGCATTAGAAAGATTTTCCCTCACTTTCTGACTTTTTACAAGACAGGAAGTCAGAGAAAATCTTTTTTTTTTTTACATAGGAATCGCACCCCTCTTTTGCTCTTTTATCCCCTCCCTGCAAGACAGGATTTTCATCAGAAAACATACCTGCCCAGCAAATCTAGCATTGTGCTGCTGTGACCTCCTTCCATCTTCTCTGCTTTTTTTTTTTTTTTATATGGTTGGTGGAAGGGAGGAACGCCTCCGTTTTAAGAGTGAAGGGCTGATTTTAAGAAAAGTAAGGGAATGCTAGAACCCCTGTCATTTCTAAAGCACCAAGATTGCATAAATAGAAACGGATACCCTTACCAAAATTAAGGTTTTCCACTGGATAAAAAGTCGCTACAGTACAAAAAAAACAAGACTTCAAACAGGAGAAGCCTTCAAAGTAAAACAAAAGATTTGAGTTCTTACCCTTTTGTTAGGTATGATAGAGAAACACTCTAGGTAAACAAAAACAAAAAACTTACCCTTGCAGCAGGGTTACCCCCACTCTGCAATGGTTAAGTGCTCAATTTATTTAATAAAGCAGACATTCTCACCTGATCCAGGGTCAGGGCTTATCTATCTCTCCCTCCACTCTGGCTTTGTAATGTCCCTCAGTGTCCTCACATCTAATGCCAGTCAATGGACTTGCATAAGCCGTGAAGACGTCAGCAGGGCTTAGACTTTTTGTAGGCCAAAGAGAAGGAGCTGGTCTAGCAGCCTGGAGGGCGCCAGTGAGGCTGAGGATCAGGTGAGTATTTCTGCTTTATTTGGCCCTCTAGATAAAATGAGCACTTAACCCTTGCAGTGCAGGGTAGCCCTACTACAAGGTAAAGTTGTGTTTGTTTTATTTTTTATTTATTTTGTTTGCTTGGAGTTCGTTAAAGCTTTGCCTGGTTCCCTGATGGCAGTTACGTCACTACAGAATACAGTAGTGGTATAGGGGCCAGCAAGACAGACCAGGTATCCAACACACCCATTCTTTTTTAGACCTTGTACATACAGGCCTTATTCTATATATGAGTAGCATGCCCAGACAGTTTTTGCAAAGCATTTCAAAAGTTTTTCTGCAAGCTTTGAGTAGCTTTCTGAGAAACTTTTAAAGTAAGGCTGGCCATACACCTATAGATTTTCACTCGGAAATTTTAGTTGCTGCCAAGAACCCTAATTCGATTCTAGCACACATAGCCCATCAAGCACAGACCAATGTCGATTTTCAATAATCGTTCATTAGTAATACTAACTCGCCGAGTTTTCTCGTTCGACAGAGAGGATTTTTGTTTTGTGCATGTTCTTGCTGTGATTTGTATTTTTATTTTTTTCCCAAAATCCCATAATCTAACGTGTTTTTTTGTTTTTGTTTTTTTTTTCCGTTTGATTCGAAAAAAGTTTTCCAGCCTCACACTTGGAAAAAAATGTGAGCAGGATTACAGTAAAAAAAATAATTGGTGTCCCATCAACTGTTCGATTTTTCAGTTGAAAGACCATTCATGGAAGATTTCCGATCAAACATTGAAGAGTGTATGGGCACCTTAAGCATAAGATACTAGTAGGCTTCAGGGCGCCATCAACAAGTAGCGCTGAAGCCTGCTGAAAGCCCTCTAGCAGCTTGTCTAATGTAAGCAGAAGGTTGCATTAAAGTGTATCTAAAACCAAAACTGTTTTTTGGTGGGGGGTTTTTAGGACAGAGTAGGGTATGGTTAGAGTTGACAGACAAAACATTGAGGGAGTTATGTACAAATCCCCCTTCATCAGAGCTTTATTATGTGAGAGGGATCTGGATGGGTTAATCCTGGATTTAAATTTTATTGTAAGCTGTGGTTAGAAGCTTGCTCAGTTAACTTAAGTGGCAGACAACTTAAAATCTTAATTAATCCATGTGGTTTGGCGCTCATATCACTTCACTCTATGCAAGCTAGAGCTGCCACAATCCTTTGATTTATTTAGAGCCTCCTTTTAAGAATGGAAATCAAGTGTTAAGTGAAAGCAATTACACAATCGGTATTAGCAGAATACTACATATTATGTCCTATATTTTTGTTGTTCTTTAGGTCCATATGCCAAGTTACTTTTAGATGCCATGAAACAATCTGGCTGGTAAGTCACTTTAAATACACAAATGGGTGAAAAACTGTCATTGATCAATAGCCCTTTATTAATAACATGACAAAAAGCAGTGACATGCACTTGTAAACCAGAAATCATCAATCATTTGTTTTATATTGCTTACAGCGATAGGCTCCTTTGGGCTAAGTGAACTTTAATGCTATTTGCAGTATGAGCAAATACTACTGAGTGTTTAAATGATGCTTGAGAAAACAGTCTGGTTCAGTCATGTACTGTTGTAATACCGGGTTGTTACATTTGGGCCTCATGCCTAAGGAGCTGTTAGCTGCCGCTGAGGATTCTTGTCACAGGAATCCCAGGTGGGGCCATACAGGTATTTATATAGTGCCGACAATTTACGCAGCACTTTACATAGTTGCACATTCACATCAGTCCCTAACCTCGAGGAGCTTACAATCTAAGGTCCCTATCTCACATGCATACATAGAGGGCCAACTTAGAGAGGAGCCAATTAACCTACCAGCATGTCTTTGGAGTGTGGGAGGAAACCGGAGTACCTGGAGGAAACACACGCAAGCACAGGGAGAACATGCAAACTCCTTGCATATAGTAACCCTGGCCGGGATTTGAACTGGGGACCCCCAGTGCCGCAAGGCAGAAGTGCTAACCACTACGCCACTGTGCTGCCCAGATGCGGCATCTACCATTGCCTCTGTGATCACCTGTTAGGGATGGATGATTGCCATTGGACCCTCTCTGCATCCAGACACTAGCATCTGCCCTGAAACACAGGTAATTGCTATATCTTCGATTCATGTATGTACAGCCGCAGACAGACGTGGCAACTGTCAGCCTGTCACTCACTTAAACAGGCACATCAGCCACACAAAGCCTAGGCACAAAGCCTAGGAAAATTCATATTCCACGAGATCAAATCAGAACATTTCTCATAACTTAATATGTTACACTTTTCAGTGCAGTTTCCAAGGACAGACATTTTGCTTGTGAAGACTGCAGTGGATCAGTAAGTGGAGGTTTTGATGCAGATACCTCTGAAGTAAGTATTTATTTCCTTAATTTCCTGTGTAAATATCAGTTAGCCAATGATGTAAGCAGGATATGTGAGAACATAGTTACATTTGGCCCGGTATAGGCAATTGGCAAACATTTGTACAAAGTTGTTCTTTCTTGTAAACAGGTGTTAGTAGGGATGCACCGAAGATTTGGTAGAAAACGGTAGTATGGGCAAAATGCTGATAGTACCAAAACCAGCAAAAATTTAGATGCATCCCTAGCTTCTCTCCTCCTTGCTGAGCGCTGGTCTGTGTCCCCTCTATTCCCCACCTGTCGGCAGAGGCAGTGAAGATCGGAGGGGACACAGAGCCGATCCAGCTGCCCGCTCTCAGTGGGGAAGAGAGGAGCTGTCAGAAGGCCATGTGGGGAAGGGAGAGCTGTCACAGGAGGCTGAGCTCTCAGCCTGCTGTAACAGGCGGATCAGTCAGCATGGAGAGCAGAGTACAAACACTCAGTTTTTTTTAAATAACTGAGGACATGGTAAGCTTTATGTGTCCCCAACAATGAACAGGCAGTGCTCTACATCACTTCCTGTTCATTCATGATTGTGGACATTGTAACTGATACTATATTCTCAGTTTAAGAAAGGACGGAGCACTCAGTATAGAGGCTTTGTGAAGTTAATTCATAACGGGGACTGCAGAAAAATAGATTTAGGACTCTTTGTCCTCAATCTCCTCTTTTTCTATTTTTATTTATTTGTATTAGTTTTGATATGCACAAGATAACCTAAACAAAAAGACTGTTGGATAACAGAGAAAAACACCTGAATCTTTTTCTTTTTTAAAAGGGAAATATCAGGGGTTTAGACCCCTGATATTTCCCCAAAGCCCCTAATAGTAAAGTAAAAAAATAATAAAAATAAAATAATTAAAAAAGGTTGGGGAAAAAAAGTAATTATTTTTACATTTTGTTTTTTCGGTGCATCCCTACATTTTATCCAATGCAAAATGCTGCACAGTCATTGTCACATTTGTATGGGCATAACATATTCTGTGCAGTTGTTTTCCACTGATTTCCTATAGTTTCCTTCTGCAAACACTGTAGCGGGGCGAAGACCAGCAGGAGAAAGCTCGCAGTCCTGCTCGGAGGATCGGGCAAGTGTAACTTTATTTTTGACCCTAGGCAATAATGAGCACTTAGCCCTTGCAGTGCATGGGCTGGCCCACTGCAAGGGTTAAGAATACTTTTGCCCAGAGTAGTTCTTTTAAAGGGGATCTAAACTGTGAAACCTGTGCCTAAAAAAAAAAAAGGCAAGAAAGGGCAAGTCACCTTGCCGTGGTCTTCTTGCAGCTGACCTGTACTTATTACTGACTTGCCATGCCTTACACTGTACTGAGTTAATGTGTGGAGGCATGGCTTTGCTTCCTCATGTCAGAGTCCCTAGCAAGAAGCGTGAGCAGCACAGCAGTGACTTCCCCAAATCTCACTCTGAAGTAGTAACCAGTAATGACTGGGGTCTTCCTGCTGCTATTCTTATCCCCATTACTCACCTACAGTGTGTCTCTGTGTGAAGGCAGTCCTCTTAGTAGAGCTTTGCTTTATCATGTCAGAACAGCCTCCCGATGATTGGTGATCTGATGACTAGTGGGGAATGTCATAAACATTCCCCACTAGAGAGATGAGGGGACAGTTACCCGGAGGGATAAGGTATACCGCCGGGTCCCCTCCTCTCTCCCGAAACTGTCGGGCTCTCGGTCCATGACCGAGTGCCTGACTTTTCAGAGTGGATGACCCCAAAATGACTGCCAGTCATTTTGGTGTCACCCGGGTGCGGGCCGCACCTCTCGAACCCCCCTTGTGAGACCACTGACCAGCCTTAAGGTTTGCCTTGACTGTAGTAGGCCATTGTATAATGTTTCAAAAAGGAAATGAGGATTTGTTGAAGGCTTAACAAACTTGTGTGGTTTTTATCCAGTTTAAACACTTTTTTTTTAACTCAAAATCATTCTATACCCAAAAGCTTCTAATTGAACCAGGAATGTAATTTAACATTTATTTTCTACCCATACAGATTGTATTGTGTCAGAATAATATACACAGTCAAGCTCACATGAACAGAGTGGTTACACATGAGCTGATTCATGCTTTTGATCACTGCCGTGCACACGTTGACTGGTTTAACAATGTACGGCACTTAGCCTGCTCCGAGGTATGCCTTCTTTTATTTCCATAACTAACAGGGTTATTCACTAAAGGGGGAGTTTGGAGGAGAAGTGAACAATCTAGGCCAAAATAGCTTTTGGAAACATTCTCCAATTCAGCTCACTTTCCACTTCAGCTATGTTGTCCTAGATTGTTCCATGCTCCTGCCTTCTCCAAACTCTTCACCCTTTTGTGAATAACTCTGTAAATGTTTAAATTGAAAGTTTCTGATAACTAGGATATTGTGGTGTTATAATTTCATTTAGGAGGTTAAACGTCTCACAGTGATCTATATAAGAGCATTTATAGGGTAAATATAACCAGAGCTGGCATCATTTTAAGAAGATGCTAGTGGGTGCCGTTAATCCCAGACTAAAACTCTCTGGGATGCCAAAGGAGTTTTATGATATTGTTAGGCACCCTCAGAAGCAGAGAATACAACATGTGTTATTAGGGTGAGATCAGCCAGTTGACATGGTAGCAACTGCCACAACTGAAAGGAGGGGGGGATCTAAGCTCCAAGAGTCATCAGACATAATATAATAATTAAAGCTAAATAAAACCACAATTTTCAATCTTTGACAAGTAAGCCTGCATAATTGTAGTAATTTGAGACTTGATATTACATTGGCCAGTTTGTTGCTATTTGCTGATCAGTGTTGTTCCCAGCAGTGTTCCCCATAGTAGTACATGAGCTAAGCAACACAATTTCTGTGTATAAAATAGGGATTCACTGACGCTGATACTGAGTATTTGGGTGAGTACTCGTACTCGCCCAAAAGCTCAGCTACCAGAACTTTGGTCAGAGGAAGAATTCCTTTGACCGGCAGTGCCGCGAGGGAACATGGACAGGGCTTCCTGATTGGCCGGGAAGCCACTTCGATGCAAATTGGTTGGAAAGCTGGCCTCCCAGCCAATCAACATCAAGCCGGCCAAACAGCTGGCTCGTTGCTGATTGTTTGGCAAACCGGCTTTCTGGCCCAACAGCATGGAGTCTGCTTCCGGGCAATCAAGAAGGCAGACGTCTGGTAATGACACTCAGTCCAGCTTCCTAATTGCCAGCTCCATGCTAGCGGAAGTACTGGTATTGTTACTCTGTATCGGCGAGTACCGAAAGATAAATATCGGTACTTGATACTGAAAAAACGGTATTGGAGCATCCCTAGTGTAAAACCTAGCAAGATGAGTAAACCCAGAAGATTTACTAAAAAATTTGGCAAACCCCATTCAAATGACACAGGTTTACAAAGCCCAGTAAGACTAACTCTATTAATTCCTTAACTAGCTTGCAAATTGGCGGGTATTAGCTGTCATGCTTAATAAGAGTACATACACCCTTACAGTGTACTTGTTTAATACTCCAATCTTTTAAGTATTGGTATTTTACCTGCTAAGAGCTATGCTTGCTACCTTTTCCTTTACGTATATTCCGTTTTCTTGAGCTCAAATTAAAAAAGAAGCTATTTTACAGGGAAAATTTCCAATAGTTTTCAATGGGGTTGTAGTTCGTGTAGTACATCATTTTTAAAAAAATATTTGATATTTATTAAAAAAATTAACCACTATGAATAGATCAGTGTGCAAATGTGCCTTGCACCAACCAATATATTTGCTCACAAAGGCATTAGTAATTATTAAGACTTCTTTTAAAGTAAACCTGTATCCATAGAAATACAATAGCTGCCACTTCTTCTGTTTATAAATGTACAGACTTTCGAGTTGTCATCCTCCTCTACCCTACTCGTGAGTCACTGACCTGGAGCAAGAATGCAACCTGCAAGTTTTAAATATCTGACCATGTGTTTTCGGATGAGCGAGTCACTAGGTAGTGAAGGTAGGGTAAGGACGGCAGCCATGAAGCCTGCAACTTTAAAAACAAGTCAACCATGGCATCTACCATATTTCCACATTTAAAGGGTCATTCCACACAAAGCTGATATTACAGGTTTTGTAGATACTGGAACGTAAAACTAACCAGATTCATACAATGGTTCACCCTTGATGTTGAAGTTTTAATGCATTTTATATTATTGTACTGCTATTCTATAACTGAGCCAGACACTATTGCATTAGCATCTCTTCCAATTAACTAGCATTTTCAGAGGGAGAGGTCTGCAATGACAACCAGGCCCGGATTCCCCACAAGGCCACCGAGGCCAGGCCTCGGGGCAGCAGGGCGCCTCGGGGCGGCAGCGGCGTGGAGTCCCCGCACTGTATATTCCGGGCGGTAAGTTGCCTTCTACATTTCGTCCTGCTTTGTGAAGGCAGGACTAAATATAGTGTGGGGAATCCGCTCGCTCGTTAACAAGTGATTGCGGCGATGTCACTTGTAAAATGTGTGCTGACGTCCGTCCTCACCCCGCCCCTCCACCTACCTCTTTCTGCTGGCTCTTTCTTCGGGACTCTGTCTGGAGAGCAAATTCGCCCTGATGACAACCTACATATTTTTCCCAGTGTAGAGTTACTGTGGCATGTAAAGTGGAGATGTTGCAATCAAGTACTGTTTGTTGATCAAACCCAAGACCAATGGGGCTCCTATTGAAAAACTAGAGTAGTTTTTGTAAATCGGCCTCTCCTGTTTTTCTGCTACATACATTGTGAGAGGATTTCATGCAACCTTTAAACAGCAAACATTTGTGTTCTCTGTTGGTACAGATCAGAGCTGCCAACCTTAGCGGAGACTGTTCAATCAGCAATGAAATTAGCAGGTTCAATTTTGGATTTAAACAGCATCATCAGGTATGTAAGAAATTATTTTGGTTATAATTTGCACCCACCCACACTACCTATAATGGCTTAATAAAAACAGTTTGGGGTTATACTAAATACAAATAAGATAAAAGATGAGGCAAAATAAAATCAGATGCTGAAAGTGACACTAAACTCAGGAGTTAAACCTTAAAAACTAGGGGTGCACCGATATAAGGGCAGCTGAAGCATGTCGGCAGAAAATGGCACTTTTGGCATAATGCCAAAAGTGCCATTTTCTGGCCGATACAGCGGTGCATCCGTTCTTTCTCTCCTCCCCGCTGAATGCTGCTTTGTGTCCCAGCGGGGAGGAGAGAAACTGTCACAGACGGCCGAGCGCTGCGGGAGGAGTGCTGTGAGCGGCCGGCGTCTCTCCTCCCCGCACCACTCAGCCTCCTGTCACAGATTAGAGGAGAGCAGTGTGGGTGGAGACAGCCAGCGCTGTCACAGGAGGCTGAGCTCTCCTCCTGCTCCGTTGGCTCAGCCTCCTGTTACAGCGTGTCAGCAGGGAGAGCGAGGTACAAACACTCAGTGATCGCTGAGTGTTTGTAAATAATTGAGGACATTGTATGGTTACTGTATCCTCAATTATGAATGAATGGGAAGTGATCTCTATCACCTCCTGTTCAGTCATGATTGTGGTTATAGTAAACATACCATGTCCTCATGTTATGAATGAACAGGAACGCTCAGTATAGAGGATTCCTGTTAATTTATAACGCGATACAGAAAAAGAGATTGAGGAATCTGTGTCCTCAATCTCCTAGTTTAGAAGGGAAATATCAGGGGTCTAGGTTTACACCCCTAATATTTCCCCGAAGCCCCTGAAAGTAAAGTTAAAAAGATTTAATTAAAAATGAATAAATAACATTTAAAAAATTAAGTTTATAAAAATTTGAAAAGGTTAAAATTAAAAACATTTTTAATTTTTTTTTTTATTTCGGTTTTTCATTTTTGGGTGGCTACTTTTTTTTCCCCATGGTCCCTGTGTGTGTGTTGTAAAGTAGCCACCACTCCAAGCTCACTCCCATGATGGACTACAATCTCCAATACAATTTTAGTAAACTAAATGTGAGATTACGGTGACCACTTTACAACACACACAGGGACCATGGGGAACAAAAGTAGCCCACCTCCAGACACAAAAAAGACCTACATTTTTATTAATACTTAATGCACTTAAATGCCTTTTTTAACCCCTTCATGACTGAGCTTGTTTTTAGTTTCTGTTCGTAAATGACTGACACACTTTTGACATTTTTGCTGTGTGATTCTTCCACGTCAGTAATATACTTTCTTACAAAGTACACCCACACATATTTATATATTGTTTTTTTAGAGGACAGATAGGGCTACATATTTATATCACATATGTGTGTCTAACGCCTCACTTAGGACAAATAAAATATTAAAAAAAGCGGAAAAAACGTAATTTGTAGTATTTTTTACAAAACCAGCACAGCTAAAAAAAAAATGCAATAAATACATTCATTATTTGTCTTTTAAATTTTTTTTTTCTTTACACTTTTCACTATTTTTTAAAAAACTTTTAATTATATCAAGCAGTCATTGTGAATTAATCTCACTATTACTGCTTGATAAATTAATACATTTTTGGTTTTTATTAGGCTGTTTCAAACTTCAGAACAGCCAATAATAAGTTAGTGACACTGATCGTGCAGCAGTTCAGGATTCAGCTGTCACTAAAGGTTTTCTGAACAGAAAACTGAAACATTCTTCTTTCAGGAATAGATACATTATGTATCTATTCCTGAAAGTGAAAGGGAAAAAAAAGCCAGTATACGATCGAGAGAGATATCTCTAGATCTATACAAGCTGTCAGAATGCCGGCTTTTGCCGGCATGTGTGTCGGCTCTGCTTTGACTCTCAGACACCCGATATTAAGGTATCAGGTGTCTGAAAAAGGTTAACCCTTTCATTAATGAATGCCTCTATACTGAGGCATCCATTAATGAATGGTAACCGCTGATCCTCAGCGGTTACCAGCCCTCTAATGCAGCAAATGACTCGTCCATTACCCTTAGGAGAACTATGGGGAAAAGCCCTAACCCCATAGTGCTCCTTTAATGCTAAAAAGAAAAGTATCCACTTGGACTGTATTATCTGCTATGATCAATTGTAATTTTTTGATGAAAATGATTGCTTACTGGTAAAACAGATTAATTGATGCATTCAGTTTCTGAAAGATGAGATCCCTTATTGAAATGGCCATATTGTTATATGTATAGCCCACTTTCTTGTCTTTTAAACAGGCCTGTGTCAGAGATCGAGCTCTTCGTTCTATAATGGCTGTAAGAGACATCAGCCGAGAGGCAGCAGAGAGGGCTGTTCATGAAGTATTTAACTCCTGTTTTAAGGATCATGAACCATTCGGTCGAATCCCCCATTGTAAAAATGATGCAGATATGGCATACAGAGATTTTAAAAATCGGAACAGATATTCTTCAGAAATCTAAAAAAAAAAAAAAGATCAATGATGCAATTTTCAATTTGCTTATATTATTGATTCTCCTCTTTGTTTTGGGATTATTTTCATATAAAACCATCCTATGTGTGAGACTGTGTCTCCTTTTTTTTGTGAATGTAATTTTTTATATTTAAAAATGATTTTTTCTGTAGTTTGATTTTCATGTGCAATAAATTGCTTAAACAAAATGTTTTAATATTTAATGTACCTTTTTAAAACTCAACCTGGGCACCCCTGGAAAGCGTGACAGCTATGCGAGGGCATTGGAGAAGCACGAGTGCCTGTGTTGCTAAACCAGATCTACCATAATTTGGGAGTGCGGTTGCAGAGAAGACAACAAAACAAGCAGAACGCTAATGAACTGCAGGTCATGGAGCAGGAACATAGGGTATAGGCCAGGGTCATCAATGGTCGGCTAGTAAAGTACAGGAACTGCAGGCATGATCAATGTCAGGAGAACAAGTTACGGTCAGCCAGCAAGATGCAGGGTCATAGCCAAAAGAATAAGCTAAGGTCAGCATTAGTCAGCCAGCAAGGGCAAGCAGGATCATAGCCAGGAGAACAGGAAGTTCAGCAACAGTCAAGCAGTAAGGTACAGGAACAGCAAGCAGGATCTTAGGAGAACAGGCTCAAGGTCAGCAGCAGTTGAGTGCTGAGGTACAGGAACAGCAGGAAAACAGGCCAAGGTTGATGTTGGCAAGACAGAGATCCAAACAGAGATGTGCAGATTTCAGAAGTATGTTACGAGGGAAGCTGGGTTGCTAAGGGGGATAACAAAATAAGTTTTGTGTTACTGCTGAAGACCAATGAGCACTAAGCTGAGACAGGACTGATCTTATTTGGCACAAACACCAGCAACGTGCATACTCTTAACCATGAAGGCTACACTAAGACACATGCCTAACTGTAACCCTATGTGCAGGGGAATATGTGCATGTGCCCCGCCGGCAAACCTACCCGTTAATTTGTTAGAATTTGAAAAGCATTAGACCAATGATGCTTCTGGTTTTTGGACCGTGTACATCACCAACGAGGCAAAGAAAATAAATGCAAACTACAGAGTTGAAACTTGTCAAAATCAGCTACAAACAGGGATTTAATCTGGGTAGCAGTGAAGTCACTGAAAGTGGTAAAATGCCGGTGAAATCGAACACAAAATTCCATCACAATTACAATTCAAAATCCCCAGTGGGTTAGAAAAAAAAAAGGCGGCAGTATTACCTCTCGAACTCCGGACAGCTTCTGCTCTACTGCCCTCTGAAAAGAGATCCGCTGTGGATCTGTTTTCAGAGAGGAGGTGGAATTTGCCACCCGTCTGAACAAGGCCTAAAGTTAAGTTCACACAGGTGGTTCAGCTGCATTTTGTAAGGCCTCATTGACGTGTACAGCACACACATCTGTGCATAGATCTGCACCCGGGAGGGACAGGTGCTGCATGGGCAGGACCCAGCTATGCACTGACCTGAATTTGCACATCCGTACAGGTACAGATGCCCGCCCCTAGATGCAGACAGAGCTCTGCAGCTGTATGGATGTGCATGTCAATGTGAATGAGGCCTTAGACTCCACAACCACCTAGCAATGCTCAGTAGTAATTGTTAGATGGACCACTGACAGTATTAGGCTTCATTCACACTTGCCTTTTTGTGCTCTAGATGCAGAGAACAATCTGTCAGGCTAGATGCTGCGTTTACTCTTCTAGGTGTGTTAAGTGGCGCATGTTTACGTGCATTTACATGCATATGCATCTGGTATCAAATTGTGTTCACATGCGTTTTGATTAGAATCGATTCCTAGATGCACCAAAAGTGACTGCCGTTAAAAGCATCTAAACGCAAAGTGTGAAAAGTTCCATTGAAAATTATTAGGCCTGGTTCACACCTGTACGTTTTGTAGCGCGTTCAACGCTCTACGAAACGCTCAAACATGGAAATCCCAGTGTTTTCTATGGGTATGGTTCACACCTTGTGTATTTCAGCCCGTCTGAACGCGCTACAAAACGGCCTACTCCTGAAAAGGTACATGAGCTTCTTTGCGGCGTTTTTGTCTCGTGTTTCTATTGGGATACAGCCAAGTAGCCCTCGGAAACACACGTTTGTCGCGCGTTTTTTAACCGCGAATCGTAAAAACGCGCGTCACAACGCGCATAATCGATACGCTTAGGTGTGAACAGAGCCTTAGATGCAAAATATGCGTATAGAAAACTATTTCAAACTCATCTAATCATAACTTGTGTGAATGTCGCCTAATACCCAATAGCCTATTTTCTGGTCACGTCTCTGTAGCTTCACGTTTTATGTCATGTTTGGCTGCTTTTGCTCCTTCTCAACCACCTCCATTCCTGTCAATGGAAATGCGCCTTTATCACTTGCGGTGTGTTTCAGATGTGGTGAGAAAGCGTTTACAGGGCACTGGGATCTGTGAAAAAAAAATTTGGTTGGGTCTATAAGCAACAAAATATAGCACAACCTGCCAGATCACACACCACATACCTACTACACCTCAAATCAGGTCACTTGCTCTATATTACTTTCCATTTCAAACTGTTAAATAAAAAAAAAAAAAGAGGACATTGGTAAACATTTTTTTCATGAGTCAGAACACGTGTTTTAAACGCTATAGGCACATTAAACATCTGCGGACCGGCCACAGTACATACACTGACGGTATGTAGACCCATAGTTCCTGGAGGACACCCCTGTACATCCACCCGTGGCTGCCTTTTCTGAATATGCCTTGCATGTGCAGAAGCTGCTGCAGCACCGCATACAGAGCCGAAATGGCTCTGTGCCTTGTGATTAACGTGATTGGTTATCACAGCGGTCACATGGCAATGTTTACATTACCAAGTCCTCCCCTTCCTCTTACAACAAAGGTAGTAAAGGAAGTCATGAATGAATGAGTCATCCATTCATTATTTTCTAGCGACAACAAGCTGCAGCAGCAAGAAAAAATAAAGTTTGCCATAAAATAAATTGCAAAAAGTTTGCAATAATTTTTAACCCTTTCAGCCTCCTCTCTCGTATATGTGAGCTGCCCTGTACATGTCGCTGCTCTGATGTATTAACCCCTTCAGCTGCCTTATCCTGCACATTGACACCTTCACCTCTGCCTCCCTCTGTGTATGACCTGTACATTTATTGTATCTGGTGCACCATTAACATGCTCTCTGTTTTAACCCCCTCAATACCCTGTTTCCTCGAAAATAAGACCTAGTACTCTTTTTGGAAATTGCTAAAATATAAGACCTACCCCGAAAATAAGACCTAGTTGTGACCATTCCCAGGGCCGGTGGTGGCATAAGGGGGAACTTGAAGAGTCGCGGGAGAGGTAGGAGAGAATCAGCTGTGCCAATGAAGCCATCGCTAGAGGAAGCGAGGCAGGACCGGAGGGAGCAGAGCCGCATAAGCCGATGCCTCCTCTATAGCGCCGACTCCTTTCACAGGCGGAGTGATACCAAATGCACTCCGCCTTGGAGGAATTGATAGTGAAAGTGCGCTTCGCTCATTCTGGCCAGCGATTGGTTACCAAATTGCTCTTGGAAAGGTGCGGCACCCCTGATTGCCCTGAATACATCTAGACTGTTGTACATGAATAAGTGTGGATTGTTGTACATAAAAAAGTACATAAAAACAAATAAGACCTACCCCGAAAATAAGACCTTGTGTGTTTTTTTTGAGCCAAAAAAAATATAAGACAGTGTCTTATTTTCGGGGAAACACGGTACTAGTGATAAGCCGAACACCCCCGTGTTCAGTTCGTATTCGAACTTTCGAATATGGGAAAAGTTTGATCTCGAACTCAATGCAAGTCTATGGGGCTAGAACTTTCAAGTCCCAGTACAGGCTATGTCCCTTTCACCTGTCTTTGTAGAACGACAACTCCCGACACAATATACATGCTTTTCACTTGTCTTTGTAAAACTACAGTACAAGTCCCATTACAATATACATCCCTTCCCCATTATCTGTAGAACTACAAGTACCAGTACAATATATGTAGTTTTTTTTTTGCCTTTCTCTGTAGAACTACAAGTCCCGGCACAATTTACTTTCCTTCCTCCTGCCTTTGTAGAACTACAAGTACCAGCACAATATATGTCCCTTTCACCTGCCCTTGTAGAACTACAAGTCCCAGCACAATATACATGCCTTCTACTTGTCTTTGTAGAGCTACAATATATACCCCTTTCTCACTCTGTTGAACTACAAGTCCCAGCACAATATACTGTACACGCCTTTCACCTGTCTGTAGAACTACAAGTCCCAGTACAATATGCTTCCCTTTCTCATGTCTCTAAAGAACTAGATGTCCCAGTACAATATGCTTCCCTTTCTCATGTCTCTAAAGAACTACAAGTCCCAGTACAATATGCTTCCCTTTCTACTGTCTCTAAAGAACTACAAGTCCCAGTACAATATGCTTCCATTTCTTATGTCTCTAAAGAACTACAAGTCCCAGTACAATATGCTTCCCTTTCTCATGTCTCTGTAAAACTACAAGTCCCAGTACAATATGCGTCCCTTTCTTATGTCTCTAAAGAACTACAAGTCCCAGTACAATAAGCTTTCTTTTCTCATGTCTCTAAAGAACTACAAGTCCCAGTACAATAAGCTTTCCTTTCTCACGTCTCTAAAGAACTACAAGTGCCAGTGCAACATGCTTCTAGTTCTCCTGTCTCTGTAGAACTACAAGCCCCAGCACAATTTATTTCCATTCCTCATGTCTCTGTAGAAGTACAAATCCCAGCACACTATACTCGCTTTTCTTCTGTTCAGGACTGCTCACTGGCAGGAAACGACGCCTGTATACAAACTAGCCCGGGGCCTCTGCAGTAACGCACCTTTTTTACCACATAACTAGCGCTCTAGCTCCCTTCTGCATTTTGTGTGTAGCATTCTTTGCCCTAAATAAAAATGGCTGCAGCGCTCCTAATGGATGATGTCATCACTTTGAGCCTGAAAGTCAGGTGACGTGCTCACGTGGTACCCTCCTGCACAGGGTCACCTAATGACAGCACATCATGGCAGAAGAGAATGAGACAGAAGAGAAGCCGACAAAAGAAGATCTTGGCTACCATCTGTTCCCGCAGAGGGACAGAAGAAATCCTAGAAAGGAGTCCCTGGCATCCAAGCTGTACTTTTTAAAGTTTAGATGCCAGAACAGGCTAAAGTTGGCTTTGGCAGAAAGTAGGTGTGAGATGTACTTCTGTTGTGTATTGCAGATGAGAGAGGTGAATGGTGAATGTCTCGGTTACCACTATTTCATACATCTACCTGGATTTGTTGGCTGTCAGAAATGTTTTTCCTTATTATCTCTATTATACTTTATGTTTATATTAACACACATGACAGTATTTATTAGTAAACAAACAAGACTGAGGATTTTAGCTCAGGGCTCATGCACACATGTGCGTATTTTACAGAAGTCTGGCGTATACCTGCGTACAGCTGCATACAGTCATTGACTATTATGGGAAGCTGCACACAGCACTTTTGGCTTCCTGGTGGGGAAATTGCAGGATTTTACATTGTAGGGGTTGTGCATAAGCCCTTAATGGCAAGCTAGAGTGGAAATTGTAAATGTTTGCAACGCTCCACATCCATAAAACCCAAGTTCAGGAAAATGAAAGGAAAAAGTTTTCTCTTCCAGTGGGGCTGCACCCCGTCCCTTCCCGCACTGCAAGGTTTAACTGCTCAGTTATGCCTAGGGTATAGGAAAGTTATGTTATGCTTCCCTGATACACGCTCGCCCAGAAGTCAGCGCTCTCCTCTTTTCCCCCTCCACTCCAGCTGTGGACTTCTCCTTGGCGTCCTCATAGACATTGCAGGACTATGGAGCCTGCATTGTACTTGATGATATCAGCAGTCTTTAGAAATCCAGAATGAAGGAGAGAAGAAGCTGCAGAGACGTTAGGTAGTGGGCGGGTGCAATAGCCAGCCTGCAGTTGGCCATTTCAATAGCAGGCTGGCTGTTGCTCGCACCCACTGCATGCTGTGCCCTCCTCCCAGCATGGAGGAGAGAGCTAGGGGATTCAACTAATCGTTAATTTGCAGGAGGTCTCAGAAGGGGGAAATGTGGGGGACGGTGGAAGCGCTGTAAATGGGCACCACGTGGAACCTAAAGCAGCCGCTTCAGTCTGAAAAATTAAAGTTCCGGCTGCGGGGCATTGGGAAAATGCCCAGTAAAGGGACTGATACTGGTATCGGCGCTTCCCTAGAAGTTACTATTCCTTCCATTGCTGAACAATGGAAGGAATGCAACTGGTATTGTCATATAAAATAAATGATTGCTCAGTGTTGTATATAATCACTGGTATGCAGGGCCTATCCAAGGCTCTGGAAGTCACTACCTTAAGGGCCACACACAGCTTACAGTAAGGCTTCAGAAGTTCTTAATAAACACGTGTGCCATCTCTTTGTCTCCTTTTCCTCATCTCGGCTCCCACTGGCTCTGATGTCACATCCGAAGAGGACATCACTCCGCTACTGCACTGTGGCTGGGTCAGGCTGACAGGAGGCAGAGGCACAGTTCCTTGCGGGCCGTAAATGAAAAGCTGTGCGCTAAGGAAATTTTCCCCTCTTGTGGCAAAAGTTGTGGGCCCTGGGCAAATGGCCCTTTTGCCCATTGAATAAAGCGGACCTGCTAGAAGGAACAAAAATGAGCATTAACTAGTGTAAAGCTAAGCACACATTAGGCTTTACAGTCCCTGTGTCTTTGTTCTGATTTTATTTTTGTGCTGTGCCTACTCATGATCAAAGTGCAACGTGGACTTTTCTTTGTGAAGTGTGAATTGCAAAGTAGAATATATGCAGTAAGGACGTAACGGCTGGTGGGAGGAAGCCCATCGTCCAGCGGTGGGGATAGGGTCGTGTTAGCTGTCACTCTGGGAAGTACTAGATAACAACCATGTTTGTAGCTCTGCAAGACAGCAAAGATTTGACTCGCCACCCACCAGAATGGTTCATTTACACCCTGTGCTTGCATTTTGCTATCCTAGTCACAAGATCACTTTAAAGAGCAACTCCACTTTAAAATATAAAAAATGAATATAGCATATACAGTATAATTGTCGCACAAGCCATTTTGTAATTTAACGTTATTAAAAATAAATTTTCCGTTTAAAAATGCAGCTGCGGTAATGCTCTATATCTGCCACAAAAATTCAATGCAATAGGGCGACCTGGAGTCGTTCCGTGCATAGTTGGTGTACGGAACACCTCCAGAAATGGAGCTTCCTGCTTCTGTGATTGGCTGACTGCTTTTCTAGAAGTTTGTACTAAGATAAAAGTAAAATTTTTGGCATCCCTTGCAATAGGAATTTCATTTTTGGTGAGATACTCTCTAAAACAGCGGTTCTCAACCCGTGGGCCGCAACCCAGAAGTGGGTGGCAACTCACTGTTGAGGAGGTCGCAGCATCCACTTCTGCTGCGCTAGGCGAGAGGCTCCTCAGCTCTTCCTAGCGCAGCAGTGTCAGTCAGCGGGAGGACAGCAGAGGCTGTGAATATAAAAGTGCCGCTATACACACTCCATGGCCGCTGCAGCCACATCTAGTGGCCGGGGAATGTGTAACGCAGGGCTTTTCTATTCACAGCCGCTGCTGTCTTCCTGCCTCCCATACAATGTGAGCTCTGCAGGAGTCGGGCGTCTAAGCAGTGCTGGGGCTGAGAAGGCTGCATGGAGACAGAGCAGGTTGCAGGGGCTGGGGAGGGCTTGTATTCTTGTGAGTGTGCTTCTATTTTTAGTCCCAAGTCCAGCACCTTACTAATTCTGGAGTCCAGCGCTTCTTTGGTGGTCACCACAACTTGGCAAATGTTACCAAGGGGTCCCGGGCCCTAGAAAGGTTGAGAACCACTGCTCTAAAAGTTAACAGAAACAGGTTGGAAAATGCAACAACGTCCTTATAAAGTGCATTGATCACCCAGAGGGGAATGATTTTTTGCTCAACAGAAGTGCAATTACTTTTTTAATCTTTGACTGTGTATACTAGTATGTGTATAATAATGATTCATTTTCCTCTTTTATTAGACCCACAGATAAAAATACTTTTAAATGCCATGGGGCAGGCTGGTTGGTAAGTTGTGGATTTTTTTTGTTTTGTTTTGTCTTGTTTTTTTAATAACTATTTAAACAAAACTTGAATATCCCCCTTCTTTTTTTTCTTTTTATATTCAGTCTGTTGATTTGAGACAATAGACTGTTTACAGTCACTAATGACATGAAGTGTCAATAATGCTCATTGGTAGCCAAAAAACATCTATTTATGCTTCACTCTATTGTTTAATAATTGTTTTTTTTCTCTCAAAATAATAATGTGACTTTGTAGCGCTGGCAAGTGTCTGTTTTAGCGAGGATCCATTTTAAATGCGCTAATCTTATTTTTGCAAACCACACTACAAGGATATAAATTAGCAGCCCATAAAAGCAGTTCTTTCAAAGGCAAAATAGTGCTTGCAATTCATTCACTTTATAGGTGTTTTTTTGCCAGTAGTTCCACTGTAACCAATGTGGCAAAAATTGAAAAACACGGGAACATTAGCTTTTCCCAGTGATGTAAACCATTTCTCTGTCTTCTAGTCTGTCAGCAAATGTCTCCACTTTCCAATGAACTCTTCCACTTATATTCCACCATTTGCTATGCAATACAATTTTTGTTGCACATCTTGTATCATTTTTCAGAAACCCTCGAAGACAGCAAATGTGGGGATGGCTGTTTCCACTGCATTGTCAATTTTACAGGATAATAACATGTCGACTATGGTATTTATGGTGAACTATAATGTATTTTTCAGTACAGCTTACATGGACAGACACTTTACTTGTGAAGATTGTGATGAAAAAGTAGGAGGGGGCTTTGATTCAGCTACTTCTGAGGTAATTCATTTCATCAACACTGACAGGAGCGTTAACATAATTCATACAGCTACTGTTTGCAAACAAAGATAGAGACATGGGGTTGTGTTTATAAACAATTCCCAGAGCAATTTGTCCTGAGAATCTCTATGAACGTTCATTCTGTGTGAATGGTGGTGAAAAAATTAACATTCTTAGCGTATTTTCTTTCCAAGTCAAATGTAATGGCAGAAAAATACAGCTTTATTCTTTATTCCTATTCTTGCTCAGCTCCATCTAGTGGCCATAATGTGTTTTCTGCCATTACATTCCAGTTGGAAAGAAAATATGCTAAGAATGTTTGTTTTTCCCTTCATTCACACAGAATGAACGTCTGTGGAGATTCTCAGGCTGAATGGCTCTATGAATGATTTATAAATACACACCATGGTCCCTGAAGCTGCAGAACCAGATTTTTCTGCAGTAGTGTTTCCTTTTTGGATCATATTTATGAGAGTAAATAGCCAATCACATAGAGAGGTTAAAGCCACTATATGGTCATAGAAAATACTGCATAGGTGACTCTATATTTTGGGGGAAAAGCACAATTGGATTACAAATATATTCACACATATACTTATTTACCTTTTCTGAAGTGTTTTTTTTTTTTTTTTTGTGCAGTTGTAAATCTGATTTTCTGCCTTCTAAAAAAAAGTAATAATTACTGCACTAGATTCTGTCTACTATATCTCCTTTGGAGTCTTAGTAGAGATTTCTTCTTTTCCAGGCTGGTTCTAAATAAATGAGTTATCATTGAGGGAAACTCAATTTACTGCAATGTGCAGGAAAAAAAATGCTTAGGAAACCTTTCAAATAATGGAGGGCGATCTGAGATTAAATTTCCTGATGTAATCCTGGCAGTTTTTTTTCTTTCTTCAAGCTATATCGGCATCTAATTTTATTTGCCTCTATAGTGTTGCATGTCTTTGTATTCATTTTTACTGCATGGTTTATGCATTTAAGTAAGACTGATTTACAGTTCTTTTGATCATTTGCTTATAATGTCATATATTTCTTTCTAAGCTTTTTTTTTTGGATCCTTCTTCCAGATTGTATTATGTCAAAATACCATTACCGATCAAAAGCAAATGAACAGGGTGGTTACACATGAGCTGATTCATGCTTATGATCACTGTCGTGCACATGTGGATTTCTCAAGTAATCTTCAACACCTTGCTTGTTCTGAGGTAGGTATTTATTTGAATAATGCAATTTAGTGTTAGCTAAAGCCAAAAAATGGCGGGTAAAAAATGATAATTTACACATCGCACTGGGTTTATAAATTATTATTAAAAAGCTTAATGTTATGTGTGGAGGGCTGCTTTACAGTATAAAATATTACCTTACATCATGCCAGCTCCTACATATGACTTTTGGACACTGAGGGGAGTAAGGGATGTGACTTGAACAGTGAAATGCTCCAGTCGCATCTCCCGCCCCTCCTCACTATTGTCCCATTCACAAAATGCTTTGTATTTTTTTTTTAAAGAATGCAAAGCATTCTGCGATTGGAGGAGGAGAGTAAGGGGAAGGGATGGGAAATAATCTCATCTTCCAATCACAGAATGCCTTACATTTTTTACAAAAAAGAAAATACAAGGCATTTTGTGAATGTGCAGTAGCAAGGAAGGGCAGATGATGCAACTGGAACAGTTCACCGCTTGAGTTACATCCCTCACAGCCCGACGTTATGTGACAGAATGCAGCAAGGTAAGATTCTTATACTGTGCAGCAGCCCCCTGCACATAACACCCAGCTTTATTATTATTATACAGGATTTATATAGCGCCAACAATTTGCTCAGCGCTTTCCAACATGGTGGAGACAGTACAGTTACAATACAATACCGTTTCAGAACAATAGGGTGGGAAGGGCCCTGCTCGTGAGAGCTTACTGATAATTTACTCAGTGCACTGGGTATGTAACTTAATCATTTGTTTCCTGGAGTTTTGGCTCTAAGGATTTTTGGGGAAAAAGTGCACTACATTGGTTTCAGTTTAGCTTTAACAAACTGACACCTTTTAGGATTCTACAGTGCTGAACTTCAACTATTGCCTTTCTTCAATGTAGCTGTTTAGGTTGAATGCATGTTTGTTACTGGGAAAGTCTGTATTGCACAGGTCAATCGTAGACATATAGTAGTACCTTCAGATTAATTGTAACTATTTATTAGTGTCACTAGCTTGTCAGATATAAAAGGAAGTTATGCTTTACTCATGCAGAGCAAAACAACAGGTTCAATTAAAGGGACCCTATACTCAGGAGTTAAGCCTTATATCCCCTCAATGCATGCAATAATCTCTCTTTGTTCCCATGCCACCCTAACTGCCTGTGGGAGCAAATAGAAACACCTGGTACGGTGAGCATATGAATCTCTTTATGACACCATCACATTGCGGTGTAAAGAGAGTCCTGAACCCAGTCTATGCTTAAGCCACAGTGACCTGGAGAAAGTTGAGTGACAGAGTGAAAAGGATGGGAGTATAAGAAGTGTGGCAGGTGGGGGGCAGGAGTTAAATCTTCAAAAATACATTCAAGTAGTTTAACTATTAACAACAATTTTACTTTTTTGTGCATCACTCAGCTGTAGATCCTCAGATCATCTCTGAATTCATGCTGACACTGTCCTTCCATCTGGAGGGTGGCTACTTTTGTTCCCCATGGTCCCTGTGTGTCTTGTAAAGTAGCCACTGCTTCAAGCTCTATCCTCTGATAGACTACAATGTCATGTTTAGTTAGCTAATTTGTACTGAAATTATAGTCTATCACAGGAGTGAACTTGGAGTGGTGGCTACTTTACAACACACGGGGACCATGGGGAACAAAAGTAACGCCGCTCCAGAAGGAAGGACAATGTCGGCACCAATTCAGAGATGATTGGGGATCTACAGCTGAGTGATGCACAAATAAGATACAGTATTGTTAATAGTTAAGGTACTTGAATGTATTTTTAAGGGTTTACTTTAAATCCTCAGAAGCAAAGTATCGTTTGCAGAATGGACCTTAAACATTTAAGTTTTTTTTCCTTGTTCTTAGCGTCCTCTTTTTCATGATGCATTCTTTCGATGAAGTTCATACAGGGCTTATTTCTTGCGGTGCACACACACTTGTGGATTCCACAGCTTTATTTTCTAGATTTAAAGCTAGTTATAGATTTCAGGCATGCCTTTTACCCGGCACATCCTTGTTGTCTTGCTGGATTGTTTGTTTAGCATAGGAATTTTAGAAGCTATAGAATCATTTGACTACAATTACTGGCTATAATTGGATTGATTTTAAGAATTGGTGTTTTGTTCTTTGCAGATTAGAGCTGCCAGTCTTAGTGGAGACTGTTCCCTTACTAATGAAATGCTCAGGTTAAAGTTTGGGATAAAGGGGCATCACAAGGTAGGTATATTTGCTGTACGTTGATAAGGTATAAATACATGACTGTGAGCTCTAGGCCAGTGACCGAACCACTCCTGTTTTGTCACCTAGTGACTTTGCTGACCAGCATTTAAAATATTAATTCTGACCTATACATGCTATACAATTGGACATACCTAGGTTTCCCCAAAAGTTACCATAACTGCATTCATAGGTTTACCAGGTATACAAGGGATCTTTTTATGGTTGGAACAAAAAGTTTTTGTGTGTGTATAGCCAGTTTAGAACATGTGTATGTAGCTAACTGGGGTAACTCACTAAAGGAGTTAAGAATTTTCTCTCCAAAAATTGTATGAATAGTAACTTCAATTATGTAAAGCAAATATGAAAGGAATTTGCTTTTCATGTGAATAAATAATTGAAGTGTATAGTATACAAACAGACCACACTATCCAGAGAATTACAATACTTCAGACTTTATTGAAATTCACAGCAAATCCCAGTATAACAGTGAATAAAAGTGTATAAAGCAACAAATACCACTGCACACCCCCAACCAGCGAATTCTCTGGATAGTGCGGTCTGTTCTTATACTACTACATTCCAAGGTGGAGACGCACCTATTAGACCAGCTCCTGGGGAGTCCTGATGGCGGCTAAGGAATTGGAGCGGTGAGGTTTCGTTTTGGCTCTACAATTGGAGTGTATACTTGCACAATCTATTGATTGTCATTGCCGACCTTCTGAAAACGTTATTTGCCTGCCTTTCATGCTAATAATTGGCTTCAATGCTTACTGAGTCGATCTGGAACAAGTATAGAGATATGGACTTACGGTGCTGTTCTGACACTCATTTATAGCAGGCAAGTTTTGGAGCTGTGACTAAAAAATATTGATGCCAACAATAGAAGGTGGACGGAAACGTACTTTTCTCATGACAGTCAATTAAAATAAAAAAAAAAAAGCATGTGACTGAATACATTTTAAAATAACTCTCGGGTGCTGCTTTCTTGTCAAATGACCATAACACATATCCCTTGTATACCTCCAGTCACATGAAAAAAAACATCTCAAACAGTTGTACACTGGTGGAGAATTAGAAAACGTGTATAGCTAATCCTAAATCATCCTAAGCACATAGCTAATTCCTATGGATTGGGAGAAAAAAAATCTCCCTTCCCAAAATACAGTAGGAATGTTCTTTTCTGTGCTTCATGTTTTAAGGTGCCCATACACCTAACGAATATTGGACGATTTTCGTTTGCGATCGCGTTTTCATCCGATATTCGCAAGGTTGATGGGCAGTGTACAACTGCAAATACTATACAATCGTACGACTTTTGACTTTCCAGCAGGCTAGAAAACTTCTGTTGAATCGCAGGATTAACACTGCTCATGCACAAACTAAAATCTGTGCCGTCAGTTAACTAAATTCAGCCAGGTGATTTTGCTAATGACCGCTAATTGAACTGTGCGATGGTCGGTGCATGATGGGGCCACCATATGAAAATCGTCCGACGGTGCGATCATCGTACGAAAATATTCGTCCGATGATTGCAAGGTGTATGGTCAACTTAAGTAATTGTGAAGGAGACATGGGGTTGGACACAGACTCATGGAGCTCCCAAACTTTCCAGTGATCCTAAACAAGGTTGAGCACAGATGGTGAAATATTATGCAGCTAATTTAAGTGTTCATAGCCCTCTGAACTTTAGAAACAAAGAATAATCCATATTCAGAGAGCTAAACAACACTGTCATCAGAGACTATAGAGGTTTTTTTTTTATGTTTGGACTGAAGTTTCTTTTACTAAAATTCAGGTAATATCTGTTTTCAATATAGACATGTGTTCGAGATCGAGCTGTTAAGTCCATTCTAGCCACGAGAAAAGTCAGTCAAGAGGCTGCAGAAAAGACTGTGGATGAAGTGTTTAATTCGTGCTTCAATGATCAGGAACCATTTGGTCGAATACCTTATAATAAAGCTTCTGCACATATGTCATACAAAGAGTATATGAATCGGGGGAGGTATTATGGCAATATTTGACCAAAAATCAAATGACTGACTGCAGTGGAGTGAATAATATTTTATTATTGTTTATATAAACTGTTTCTGCTTAAAGATGTAATTCATTTTTTCCCTAACAAATTTTGTGGCCAACACATCATGTCTGGTCATTGCTGACACTTTATAGTGAATCAATTTTATTTATAAACAAACAGATACAAACAAAAAACAAGCAATACAAGCCGCATGTGAATCAAGTGAGGTGGTCCTTACACTTAGGTCCACAGCAGAGCATGTAAATGTAAATAATGTGCACTACCAAGAATAAAATTATTAATAAAGGAAAAAGAAAGAAGTGGTTACATAACATTGCAGATACTGGAAACTTTGTGGTGCATGGAATCCAAAAGAAATGAACGAGGCCTTCTAGGCACTATTTTAGGTAATATCACAATGTATTTCTCATCAAGAATTGGAGAGTTAAATGAAGAACATAAAGGAACTGCAGGAAAACTAGATGCATAGGAGGAAAGAAGAATGGAAAAGAAGAGGGGGCAAGAAGGATGGGAAGGAGTTGACCTGGGGAATCAATAGCAAAATAATAAAAAAAACTTGTGCCACAGGGGTGAGGGCTTCCCGAAAATCTGTGGAGATCATTGAAGCTTAAAAAATGTATCCATAAAAACCACTGAGTAGAAAAATGATCATTGGCAATAGCCAGAAGCTCCTCCATCCTCATAATATCATTGATATGACTGACCCAGAGAGATAGCGGAGGAGTAGAGGTCATCTTCCAAAATATGGGGATAAGCTGGTGGGCTGCTGCTTGAAAATGCCTTAATAGGATCTGCTTTTGTGTTTTTCAAGGGCCCGGTAGGAAGGAAAGAAGAGCCACTTCAGGAGATGGTGCCAATGTAATTGCTGACACTTTAGTTCTTGGAAATAGGTGTTTCGATTAATCGAACAGGAAATTTTTAATCATTACCAGCCCTAGTATAATATAATATGACCAATCTGTGTGTGCGTGTTTTTCACATAGCTTCATAGCTAGGTAAATATAACTGTTGGGTCTGGCAGAAAGCAATGCCTTGTTTATACGGGGATGTTACTTCCAGAGTGTAGTTGCATACATACCAAGGATTTTCTGTAGAGGTGCACCGAAATGGAAATTTTAAAACCGAAACTAAACCGAAATAAAAAAAATTGTCAGGCCGAAACCGATACCGAAAATGTTTTTTTATTTTAATTTTTTTAATATTTAATTTTTATTTATTTTTTAAAAACT
>NW_017306800.1:811438-823568 GCF_000935625.1 Nanorana parkeri | reverse complement strand
TCCCCTGTTATCAATGAACAGGAATCCTCTATGAGTGTTCCTGTTCATTGATAACATGAGGACATGATATGTTTACTATACCTACAACTATGAATGAACATGAGGTGATGTAGCTCACTCCCATTCATTCATAATTGAGGATATAGTTAACATACCATGTCCTCAATTATCTACAAACACTCAGCGATCACTGAGTGTTTGTGCTCGCTCTCCTCTCTGACACGCTGTCACAGGAGGCTGATCGAGCGGAGCAGGGAGGTGAGCTCAGCCTCCTGTGACAGCGCTGGCTGTCTCCGCCCACACACACCGCTCTGCCGGGCTGTGATAGGCGGCTGAACGCTGTGGGAGGAGAGCTCTGCCTCCTGTGACAGCGCTGGCTGTCTCCGCCCACACACCGCTCTGCCGGACTGTAATAGGCGGCTGAGCGGTGTGGGAGGAGAGACGCCGGCCGCTCACAGCGCTCTCGTCCTGCAGCGCTCGGCCGGCTGTCACTTTCTTTTCTCCCCGCTGGAACACAGAGCAGCGCCCAACGGGGAGAAAAGAAACCAGGGATGCGCCGATGTAGAGGCAGAAACATGGCTCTTTCGGCATTATGCCAAAAGTGCCAGTTTCGGCCGATATGTTTCGGCGGCCGATATATCGGTGCATCCCTAATTTTCTGTAATACAGGGTATAGAGTACATCTGTTAAAGGACTAGAGGGGCCGTGTAGGCTGCCATTGCTTTAGAGGGACCGTGTAGGCTGCCATTGCTTTCTCAAAGTGCTGGCCTGGATCCCATACTGATAAAATGGCTTCCACTTTTTTCGTATTACTGACCTAAAACAAAGCTTGTTCTGGGTTTAATCGAAGTACTGAAGCAAAAGTGACCCATGTAAATAGAACTTTCAGAAGCAGATCATCAATGGCATCCTCAATGTCTCTCTAAGTACAGGTTACTTTTATTTATCATTAAAGGCTAACCCCAACCAAAAACAATATTTACATTTTGGATAAGCGCTAATTTATCTCAACCCAGCTTGTTTTTTTTCTCCTAAAACCTCAAAGAATTTCCTCCCCATGCTTTCCCGTAAGGCCATTATGAGGTGTCACAGTCCTGCAACTGGTTTGCCCATTTATTATTTTGCTTTGCATTACAAAGAACCTATTGGAGGAATGTGATACTGTCCCCTGAGTATGTACAGAAGGTGAGTGGATGCCGAAATTACGTTGGGTAGATCTTACCACTGGCATCTCAAGGACATATAAGAAGCCAACATGTGATTCAGCTTGTCGGCAAACAAGCAAGCTTGAAATATAGTAGCACTGTAATCACAAGAGGCCAGCTTTTTATGCCACACCCCCTGTAAAATTCAAACTAAATACCCCTTTGGCAGCAAGGTCAAAGGAGAAACCATAGAATGGGGCTTGTAAGGTATAAAAAACACCATCGCATAAAAGTTAACAAATTTTATTACAATCAAGTTGCATAAAATCACATGTTTGCTCCAAATATAAAATTAGATCAGGACAACATGTTATGTTCTATACATGACCCATAAGGTGATCCATTAATGATCGGGTGCAGTGTCCATAATATTTCAACATACCATGTTATGATTGTAAAACACTGCGGGATCCGACTAACCCCCCCCCAGGGGAGCCGCAGACATGGTATCCAAGAAGAGGAGACCCAACTGTGTCCTATAGGGTAGCAAACCATAATAATATCAGGACTACATACCTCTATTCTTTATTAATGTATATATACATCCACTAAATGACCAGATAATCATACATTAGGAAAGTTATACAAAAGTTAAGTTGACAAAAGAAAAGCCATCCAACATTGATTCATCAGTAGGTGCAATCCCTTGTTGAAAAAATGTGTATGGTGACAGAAGATAAGTGCCAACCATATATACACACAACTTCCCTGTGTAAACATCCAGATACTATATATGTTGTGTGCAAATACTGTTATGCTGATTCCTTTTTTTGACTTACAGTGTATGTCAGGGCAAAGTGGAAAACAATGACATAGGCGGTACACCTTAGAAATACATGCACGTTTGCCCTTGTATTATCCCTTTAAAAGCCCTGTAAATTATAGAAAAATACCTGCGTTGTACCAAAAATGCACTCGGCTCCTAATCTCATGTTGTGGGCTGACTACATTTTTGCAAACCAAATGGTGTCAGCCCTGCACAGGGTTTCTTCTGCTAAACTACTGCATCCCTCCTACTGTCCTCATCTCCACAGCATATGATCTATTTGTTCTGTGGTCCCAAGATAATAACCAAGAGGGTTATTTAGACTCCTTGAGATAGCACAGGATAGACAGCTTTGAATTTCAGACATAATCAGCAGGTGTTTTTTTGTTTTTATTTGCACTCATCAAACTGATACAACAACACACTTTCAATTATGTATTTAATAGACGGTAGCAAATAAGAGTGTTGGGGTTTAGATACACTTTAAGTACATCTTGAGCCACTGTTCCAGAATAAGTATGCAAATGAGGGGGAAATAAAATCACATCTTCTTTGTCCACGATGACAGCTATTGCAAGAGGATGCTTCTGCAGGTGAGTGATGTGACCCTGACACATGGTGCTGGGAATTTTAGTGCACACACAATAGAATGCCCAAAGTATTTGTTTCCTATGCTCTTCGTCTCCATGAAGTGGCCATAATGTGGTATTTTCTGAAAGTTGCATTTGTTCTGCACGAGAAAACATTTGGTTTTGCCCTATTTGCACAGAATCACTGGCGGAACTACCAGGGTCGCAGCGGTCGCAATTGTGACCGGGCCCTGGCGTTCCACCACTTGGGGGGGCCCAGCAAGGAAGTAGTGCGGTCGCAATTGCGACCGGGCCCTGGCGTTCCGCCACTTAGGGGGGCCCAGCAAGGAAGTAGAGGGCCCCCCCGCGATCGTGCCGCTCCTTCCCTGTCGCACAGCCACCCGCAGCATGTACGGGCGGCTGTGCGAAAGGGCTGGAGACGCTGTCACTGATCCCAGAGAATGAGCTGGTAACCGCCTCTTAGGGGCGGACTAAGAGGGTTCCTGAGGTCCCACGCTTGCTGGGGACCTCGGCAGCCTTCCTGTTAACCATGCAGTGTCGTGGGGTTGGGGGGGGGGGCCTTCATGGTTTCTTTCACTGGGGCCCTGAAGGATCTGGTTACGCCTCTGCACAGAATGAATGTAACCATCAGTTTTGCAGATCAAATGACTCTGCAAACCATTTATAAATATACCCCAGAGTGTCGGTGCTTTTGTTTAGGTGGTATAACGTTAAGGAAGTTGGTTTAGAGGCTTTGTTTAGAAGAATTAAGGCTGGGGACTTTGAGGGTGAGGTTTTTAGGGATCAGGGCTATAGTGTTAAATTCTTTAGAGGACCTTAGGAGGCTTAAAACATCGAGGGCTTTAGTTTAGGATCCTGAGGATTAGGAGGCATAAGGGCCAGGGATTTTAGTAGGGGGCTTTAAAGTTTGGTCCTATTTTTGCAGTTAAATATGAGACACCCTCAATATTCGTTTGTTATGTGTTCCCATTCACACAGCATACCTAAAAATAATGACAAAAAAAAGTATTATTTCTAGTTGTCTCTTTAAAGCAGGATTATACACAGGTATGCAAGCTATTCTGAACAATTTTAGACAGACAAATGGCATTGCTTGTTTGTCCAGTGAAACTGAATGTACATTTGTTCTGTGTGAGTTAACAAGCTGTTTTGAGAATCAGGCAAAAAACTAAATGTCTTTGTGGCCCCTAAATGGAGATGTGGCTCCTACTAATATGAATTTATTTCCTATGATCCATAGTTCCATCTAGTAGCCACAATGTGGGATTTTCCCCATTGACGGACATTCAACCAGATGAGAAATTACACTGTACCCCATTCTCACAACAGCTGGTTCACTACAAATGTATATGCTGCTTTGTTGGACAAATAAACATTGCAAATGATTTTAGAAATAGATCCCTAATACAGAATTTAGACAACAAACCAGAACAAGAGACTTACCAATTGCAATAATAGTGTTGTTTGTGTTAAAAAGTCTGTACCATCCATTTGGCAAAATCATTTGCTGCCCATTTCCAGTCTTACTATTAACTGGAAAAAAAAAGAATCATTTATGTCTGCCTATGTACACGTCATCAGTGGCTTATTTTTCATAAACCATTTGTGTCTTCTATTTGTTAGAACATTGTAAGAGGCAGCTGATAGACAAATTGTAATTGTTTTCTTGCCATAGCTGCAAGCTATTGTTTGTTTACTTTTCAGGTTATACGCTATGTAGAACCCTGCTGTGTTCTCTATTAGATTTACATGCAGGATATGTGTATAAAATAAATATACTAGGAATGTGTCCTTGGTTAGAAGTTGTTATATGTGCTCGGCTGTGGAAATATGCATCAGCAGAGGGAGCCATACGACTAAGTATTGCCATGGGAAAGTAATTAGCACTGCAACACTTCAAAAGAGTACGCTGACAAAAGCTATGAACTACTTTGCACACACTTACCAATAAATGTAATACATACAGTTTAATTATGTACTGCACTTGTGCACACAGCAATCATTACTGTGTGTCCTTAAAAAACTCATAAGTGTTCTTGCATTCAATACAAAGAATGCAAAACAAATAGCAATCAGACTGGAAACATGAAAGTATTGTATCAATGATCTATTGTTGTTGTTTTTGAGGCGTGTCTGAGAAAGTTAGCTAATTACTACTTTTGATAAGGCTCTTCAAAGATGGTTGTCACGTGTTCATTTTGTTAATGATTCTTTGTCTCTCCATTTTTAGGGAATAAAAGCCAATCTTTTACTTTCCAGTAAAGCCAAAGCCCTTACTGTTTGGAAAAAGAATGATTGGATGACATTATTTCTTAGCTGGTTTTATATTGTTTTAACATGCAAAGGTTTTTGACAGTAGAAGGATATATTTCAAGGTTAAATAGGAGCTACTGGCATATGCAAGCAGCACACTTCTAACAGCTTGTTCCTGAACAGTAGTGAATGGATAACACACTACTTGTATGTTCAGTTTATGGTGGCTCTTTTATGGACAGATGTTACACTAAGAACAGTGGGCACTAAGACACCTGTTCATCCTCTCCAGTAACACAGCCAAAGGAACCCACTGCAATCTTCTCTATTCACAAAGCAGGCAAATAGGGCATATGTTATGTGAGCACTGTCTTCACATTTCTCTGCAGGAAATTAAAATGATGGTCCGCAATGTGACAATTACACACTCAGCCTCACCCTGTGCATAGGTGATCGTAAATGGGGCAAATTAACTGAGCAGTTAGCCCTTTACAACACATTTTAGCTGCCACTATGCATTATATCAGAAACCCTTTGCACCATTACAGCATCTGCTATTACAACTCTGACCTGAAGAAAATGTCTGTATCACTCACTGCTATGCCCAGACAGGAATGTAACAGGGTTTACACTATTGTTGCTTTGTAAAGAGGCAAAATTATTTTATTTCTACTTAGAGATTCAGCTTAATTATTTTTATTATTAAAATATTTTAATGAAAGAATGAAAAACAGTAACAATATTACAAAACAGACATGAGCATTGAGCAACCACTCACTGTTGAGGAAAAAATTAAATCGCTCTCAGAAAAATGACTCTGTATCAATGGTAGTTTCAGTGTCAAAGGAGAGCTTGGAGCTGCAAATGAACAGTATCTTTTGTTGTCCATGGAGAGGGTGTCGTAAAAGTAACTACTCAACCAAAATGTCCAAGAGGTGTCGTGGAAGGGTGTTAGAGAATAGTTTATTATGCTCAGCAGACACACCTTTAGGCCACTTTCACATTGGCGTTGCGATCGGATGCCCAATGCAAGTGTATACTAGTACCGGTGCATCCCTACCGAATTTCCGATACATCCGGTGCATCCCGGGGTACCGTTGGCTCGGCTTATCAGGAAGCTCCATGTTTCTAGTTCTGTTATCGGGGTAGGTATCAGGGTAGGTATTGGAGCATCTGGGAGAGTACGAGTACTCACCTAAATACTCAGCATCAGCACCGATACTAGTATCGGTAACGGTGCATCCCTACCGAATACCGATACCGGCATACCTGGTTACCATTGGCCTGGCTTATCAGCTTATCCTGATTGCCTGGGAAGCTCCCCATTCCTCCCCACAGTCTGGGGCTCATCAGTGATCATATCATCAATGAGATCACTATCAAATGTTTAAACATTTCTGTGTTCAGTAACGATCTCTTATACATTTTGTAATCTCTTCCACAAATTAGCCAACCCCTACATTACTATTTTTTTGGCTGAAAGTTACAAGTAGCAGGTTTTCTAACCCGTTGGATTGACTGTTGTCCCTGACAGCATCCAACCAGTGAGGTCAGGGCCTACCACAGACATTAAATCATCACATGATTCATATGAAAAAGGGCCAGATAGGATTACTGTCTTGTCTATGGCTACCTGCCATCCATCTGAAAATGTTAAAAGTTAAAGGTTCTGCCTAAGATTAGACACTTTCTACAAAGGAAAAAAATAATACTTACCTGTCCTTTTGCCTGTGCCGCGCCACTGACCTTCACTGAGCTGAGTTAAGATTTCTAAATATCTTCTTAATTCAATACTTCTGGGAGTGTCAGATGCTGATGTCACTTAGCCCCCCTTCACGCCTATATTTTAGGTGCAATTAGGGATCCCTGCGGCAGGAACTTACGATTTCCTGCAGTAAGAATCCCTAATCTGCGGTTTACAAGCACGGCTGTCACCTGTTCAAGCTAATGATCTGATGACAGTAGCTGCATTTGAAAGTGGAAGAACATTGACACACCATATGTAATTTTATGTGATATAGATACATGCAGTTAGGAGGAGATCACCATTCCTGGGCGCATCAATAGTGCGTCACAGCCGCTGTCATTCGATCATTAACTTGAACGGGTGACAGCTGCCACTTGTAAATGGCAGATTAGGTATTCGTCCTGCCGCAGGAATCCCTAATCGTCACACCTAAAATATAGGTGTCCATGTAGCCTAATGATGCAGTACTACATAGCAAGGGGCCAGGCATGCGAAACTCTGAAAGGGCTAAAGATCTTTCAGCTAGTTTATCTCTTCAACACAGCAGAGTTCAGAGGAGTATGAGGCAGAACAGGAAAATATAATTTGCTTTGCTGAGAGCTATTCTTTTCAGCTCAAAAATAGCAACTTTGTAGCACACATCAGCCACTGCTGCAGCCGCTCACCTTCTAATTTGCTGCAAAGTTATAATGCTGCAGTCAAATTACTAAGAGGGAGGAGACTGGGGAAATGCTTCTTCCTGCCTGCAGTAGATCTCATTAGTAGATGTCATTGGTTGCACTGTCACCTATGTGTAAGATGCTACTTTTTAAAAATAAACATTGAACCTTTTCTCAGTTTCAGTTGCTGCTTGCAGTTTAACAGAGTTCATATCTCCATTAGCATTGGTTAACACCTGGACTCTCATTATCACTGCTTTCTGGGGTTTTTAAAATTAAGAGGACGCATCAGTTTCACTGTCAGTTATTTCACCAATTGCTTTCTTTTGAAATTTTTCCCCCATCATTTCTTAACACTCTGATTATAACTCCACAACTTTCTGCAGCCATAAGTAATGCCTTTCTTATAAGTACATTCTAGAATTGTATTTTTTCATTATTTTTACTTCCCTGCTGATGTTTCCAAGCCATGCTTTTAGGAGTTTACATTTAGAGCCCGTTCACATTGAGCGGTTCGCAAATCGCGCGTTTGTCGCACGATTTGCATTTTGCGCGATATAGCGCAAATGCTTGCATTGAGCAAGCTTGAATCGCGGATAAATCCGCTCCAAAAAGGGTCCTGCTGTAGCGACACACGACCCGAGACAGCAGGACCCTTTGCCCCATTGAGAAGCATTGGAGAGCGATATCGCGCAGTAAATTGCCGCAATATCGCGGGAATTACCGCGCGATAAATCGCTCAATGTGAACGGGGTCTAATTGTTTAAAAAAAAACCTAATTGTTATGCTATCATTACTGACTTGGTGTCGCCTACAAATTTTGAATATATCTTTATCTGTTTCAGATATCATTATAGCTAGTGTAATATTCATAACAAGATTTAAAAGGTCAATCAGCCCAAAACTGATATTCTAATTTCTGGTAGGCGCTGGAAAGTTACAATGCCAGATGTGTGATTTTAAGTTGAGCATGAAAAGAAAAATGAAACTCTGGCTGAAGATCTGCACACTGGATTTCTGAAAGGCTGTATGGAGCTATTGGGGTTGATTTACTAACCTAAACACACACACACACCAGGTGTGTGTGATTTTCACACAGCAAAACGTATTTATCAACCAAAAAGTCTCTAAAAGCATATTTCCACTAATGCCATATATGGAAAAATCATGCACATGATGCATATATAATGCTGCTTCACAGTTTAGACAAAAATGGTTAGCTAATGCATTTACATTCCTGCATTCATCAACGCAAGCAACATAACATAGAGCTAATTTACACCACATTACCTTGCAATTCATTGCAGGGCTTTGAACAACACACCTGCTGGGTGTGTACACACTACAAAGGTGTTTCGATTCCTCCCATAGATCATGCTGGGAGGGAACACACTACAGAGGTGTATACACGTTCGTGGTGTGTTTAAAAGGTTAGTAAATCAACCCCATTGAGTGATTTAGAGCCACCAGGCTCTGAGTAGCACCCCCTCACCCACTGGAAGCTATTAGGAATCCCCAGGGGTCAGGTGTACTGACATTTTAGGTCAGGGTAGTGTTCTTGACTTCTAATAAAGATGTGAACAGATGGGCTTGGTCAGTGGTGAGAGGATTTGCTGCAGGAAGACTTCAGGACAAGTTCACCTGTCAGCTGACGAAGGTTAGTGCCTTCCTGAAACGCGTCCCAATAGGTACTACGTTGAAAGGAGATTGGAGCTGAGGGCATTCACTAAAAGGCAGTTTCTTATGTCAGTGTAACTTTATTTTATTTGTAAAAAGAAAGAAAAAAAACCTTTGTGTACATCACTATGCTGGGGTGCTTGCTGTTTCCTCTTTATTTTTAAGCTACCAGCTTCACAGCAGCTGTATATAGACTGCACTTTTGAGCACTTGGTTGTGTGGCCTCATATGGTACATCTATTACTCATCTATTATTAGTCTTTTATGTGAATGTTTAGCTTTGCTCTAGGCAGTTGTGATATTAACAATATAAAAAAAGTGTTTATTCATTGTAGTTTTACTTAAAGTTGGTATACACTCCAAATAGCGACAGGTGGGTTTAGTTCAGAGTGCCACCAGTCGCTATATGGAGGTTTAGCTACCAATCACATTTAAACCTGCCTTAAAAGATAAAATGTGAGATGATGCAGAAACTTGAAACTTATTTGAAATTGCGCTTTTTTTACAAAATACTTCTATCAGTCCATATGAAGCACATTAACACATAATCTGGTAGAAATTTGTGCTGATTGCCATACATTTTGAAACACAAATAATGTAAACATATTGGATGCATGACTCCACAAAAATAACCAAACAGTGCCCTTATACTTAGAAGACTAAGATGATTACATTTTGGATCAAATATCCCAAGTTGCCTTAAAGCTAAACTCTACTCAGGTCGAACATCTACAATAGAAGACCAAGTAGGAGACTAAATGTTTATGGTCTCCCTTTTTCTGATTTTGAGGTATAGAAATTCCCACAAGCACTGCAGTTACGCACAACATTCACATTCTTAGCACGCAGGCAGACCTGGAAACTGGGACAATGTAATTCATAAGTGGGCATGACTTAATCTCAGTGTGTACACTGGTGACTGCTTTTACCCGAGCTTGTTGGATGCATCTTTTGGGCTGCCCTGATGAAGTCTTTGTGCAAAATGTGTCAGCAGGATGCCTAACTGTTTACCCCTGACAATTTTCCCGTTGCCATGATCACTGGCGGGATGTCTCTTTCGTGAGTCTTTTTGTGGCAAGTACAATCCAATTATCATTATGTATGTGTCACGGTCTAGGAACCGTAGTCCCATGGGATGCTGGCTCTGGGGTTTACGGGACAAAAAGGCACTAAAGGAAACTGGAAAGACACCAGGACTCTGGACACAGGGAGTGAAATGAATCATGGGACTCTGGTCACAGGGATAAAGTGACTGCACGTTTGACATGGGTGTGATAGAGGTGCAGAGTCTAAGGAGGGCTGGGTCTTCTCCAGAGCCCCTGATGGTGGGAATGTTGCACTGCAGGACAGGTCCCAGGTTGCAGACCTCTACCACACCCGTGCAGCCACAGCTGACAACTACAATGGGAATGGAAAGACAGTACAGCACAGGGACTCTGGACTCAGTGGCAAGTAGAACAGGAGACTGTAAGCAAGAGGTGCAGGAAGGGTGTAGCAGGAGCACACCAGGAAAAGGGGATACACAGAATATGTGACACTAGTGCACTGGTTAGGATACAAAGGAGGGTACACACAGGGAATGTGCATCACAGAGGTTCTGGATACACACAATGTTGAGGATTAAGTGGCGGACACACAGGTTGCACTGGAGTGCAGGATACACTGGAATAGGTGAGTAATACAGTAGTCCAAGTATACTGGGGAAAGGCAGGCAGATACACAGAAAATGCAGGTAGATAGGGAAAGCAGACACACAGGGGCTTTAGTGTGGGAACACTGAAGCAGTATAAGGGTGCCAACAATACAGACAATATCCGGAGGGATAGGAAGGAAGTTTTTGTTTACTTTATGAGGCTTGTACAAGATTTGGTATTTTGTTAGACTATCATACAAGAATCCTTAGTTGTACTTTAACATTAATATAGAAAAACAAAAAACAACTGGGCGCCTTTCCCGATGCAGGTAAAACCTTTTTATTCAGTAAAAGAGTAAACAAAAATATACTCACAAAATAGGCAGTGTACAGTATAAAAGCATCAAAATGGACTGACAGTCCTTGATTGAATAGCTGCTATGGATGTGACAGATGGAGAGATCAAAGAGACACTTAGGAGACTCTGTTCTCCTCACAGAGTTCCACTTCTAATGCTTAGCGCGCATTCAAGGACACACACCCCCTTCCTGAGAGCTTATATGCTGCCTATTTTGTGAGTATATTTTTGTTTACTCTTTTATTGAATAAAAAGGTTTATCTGCTAAGAGAGCAGAGTGAGGGCTCACGAGGGGTGAGCAGCGTGAGTGTCTTGTAGCTGAGGAAAGCTACAGAGCCATAACAAGGACTGTCTTATGTTGCTGTTTCAAGCTATTTTGTGTTTGCCCTTTCAATAAACTGTGTTTCCTTGACTTACCTGGACTACAGTGGAGTGTCCTTGTTACAGAAGGTAGACACCTGTTTGTCTTTGAGTCAAATATCTTGAGTTGCATTGTTAAAGTAGAGCTCCATTTAGCTAACATTTCCCATAAAATACTTAGT
Source organism: Nanorana parkeri (assembly GCF_000935625.1). NCBI lineage: Eukaryota > Metazoa > Chordata > Amphibia > Anura > Dicroglossidae > Nanorana > Nanorana parkeri. Next base: position 812,138 of record NW_017306800.1, on the reverse strand, counting down.
ATTGAAATAAATGTCCTTGATCTGCCTTTTTCTTTTTTTGAGGTTTTGAGGAGTTGCCTGCACTACGTTTAATTGCTGCTTGCCATAGAAGCAACATGTTTTGCTTCAGCTTCTGCTACAGGCCAAAAGCAATACATTTTTCTTTTAAACAGTAGATCCAACAACAAAAAGCAGAAACAAGTAAACAGCATTTCGCTTTTCATATTAATACTTATTTTTTTCGTTGTGCCAGCAGCTTGCTATTATACTGTATATGTAAGCATCATTTTGAGAAAATCAGAGGAAGTAATATTCATTTATTTGCATGATTTGCTTCTTAATTAAAATCTATTACATAAAACATACAATCTGCTTTTAAATGAAAACCCTATTTGTCCAAACAATGAAGCTGCATTTATTTATTAGGGGAGACTAAAAAAAGCAAAGTTACTTCATATGCCACCAATGTACAATGAAAACAAAATAATTGCTCTAGCTGATATGGAGTGAAGTGGTTAAGCCTCTTTTTCCCTTCCCTAGTGAATTCACAACAACCTTCATTATAAAAGCGATTTTTAATTGTTTAAATTATTCAGTGGCAGCAGAGAACCTTAGGAGAACATTTTAGTGATTAATCAAGTGTAGGGGTTTATGTTTTAATAGAGCAAATAATTAAACCAGCTCCCTAGTAAATAATAAGTGAACTGCATATATATATATA
>NW_017306800.1:800229-811323 GCF_000935625.1 Nanorana parkeri | reverse complement strand
TATATATATAATATGTACACAAGTCCCTCCATTTTTCAAGATGTCTAGCATATAGAATTCTAAAGCACATGCAGTTACTATGAGATAATTATAAATCACACCTCACGTATCAGTAATAATAGATCATTTCTGTTAGATCTTTCCATGTGAGAAATGGCTGTTGATCAGATATCACAGTCCAGTGGCTTAGCGAAGGGGGGCAGCAGGGGGCACTAGATTAGCCTAAAAGTATTTTGGTGTGCTGGTGACATTCTTCTCTACCAAACAGGAGGGGGCACTTGCCCTCGGGTGCCACTTGCTTCTTCAGATGCACCCAAGGGCGGACTGACCAATTGGGCACTGCCCGAGGGCCTGCGGCCAGGAGGAGGCCCATGGCCTCTCTTCATAGACTGGCGGAACTACCAGGGCATTCTGCCATTTCCCACCATCCAGGCCGCAGCCCGTGCAAAGTTAGGAAAGAGCCCACTCTGCTCATGTGGCCACCCCTGCAGCAGCCAGCAGCGCCATGGGACTCGTCGGGAGGTAAGCAGGAGCTTGAACCAAAGGCTACAAAGAAGTGGGGCGCAGGGAGTTTGTGGATGCTCCCCCTCCAGGTGAACCTCTGCAAATGACCAGTGAGTAAAGTATTTAACAATAAATTTCATTTGAGAAAATCCAGAACAATAGGTGACTGCATTTACAGTTCATTGTACAGGGCAACTTTCTGGGAACTGATATTCTCTTGAAGCCATTAAATCACCAGGAGAATGGCAGTGGAGAGAAAAAATATTTTCTTTATAGAAATAAATATTGTCAAGCTGAGGATTATATTAATTTTGTCATATATAGTGTTCCAGGTGCCCAGTGTTGTGTAGAAGTATTGTAATAGAACAGTACTGCGAAACTGTGTTATTTACTATCACACGCTAACGCGCTCTGCATCCTTTACTACCGTGCTCTGCGTTATTTACTACCACGTTCTGTATCCTTTACTACGGCACTCTGCGTCCTTTAGTACCCGGCTCTGCGTCTTTTACTGCCGCGCTCTGTGACCTGTACTACCGCAATCTGCGTCCTTTACTACCGCGCTCTGGTTCCTTTACTACCGGGCTCTGCGTTATTTACTACCGCGTTCTGTATCCTTTACTATGGCACTCTGCGTCCTTTACTACCGTGCTCTGCATCCTTTACTACGGTGCTCTGCATCCTTTACTACTGTGCTCTGCGGCCTTTACTACCGCGCTGTGTTGTCAGCACAGGAAGGCACAGACAGCAATTCAAAATTTTTTAATTTTAATCACTTCCACGTAGAGAGCAAGGGTTCTTCTGTACAGCATGCTGACCGGCAGGAGACAGGCTTTTTTATTCAGGCTGTTGCTGATTTTTTAAGCAGTGATCTCATCACTGGGTCTTTATGCTTCTTTATGCAGTGTAGAAAGATCGTGGATGGTGTAGGGGTCCAGCAAGATGGTGTACATAGCTTCCAGAAAACATCACACCATCCAGCATCTGTCAACATTTATTTCCTACAAGACAACATTAGCATACTCCAAATCATTGGGGCTGATATATGTGTACGATTTCAGTTTTGTGGAATTGTTTGGTACGAAAAATAACAAACCTTATAAAAAGCCCACAATTTTACCATGACAGCTCATATTGACCCAAGTGTCATGAGAGAAGTATGTGTGTTGCCATTGCTTGCCTCTCTAAGTTAGTTCTATATTTGTTACATATCACTACTTAAACAGCATTGCTGCCAAGCCTCACACTAACAGCCAACGATAAAGATCTTACATAGGGAATGCAGTAATGGCATTCTCTGTTAATTGCTCAGGACAGTTCTGGCAAACGCATGTCACCAGAGCATTGATCTTTCACAGTGGCGGACAAATGCATATTCAACATAAAATCCAGCTATCACTGCATGGATGAGCAAAAAACTATTGTAAGATCCCTGCCTTGCTACCACATGTGTGCATGGTAACAATTCCATCTAGATTTTGGCCAGCACTATGTTAGATTCAAGTCTGGTAATCGTGTTTTCAGACTAAAAAGTACAGTTTTTTGCAGTCCTAAGAAGTATACAGTCTTGCTCATTGCATAGCTATCAATCTGATAACCTGAGACAGTTTATGTTTGGGGTTTAGAAGCTCTGATTGCAAGAGGCGCTGATTTCCTATTGTGAAGCTTCTAAAAATAGCTATCAATAATCTAATAAGCCCCAAGGCAGTAAGGAATGTTTGTATATTCCCATTACATTCAAAATTTCTAACTCCCTGTGTACATTTTTCTCACAATGTGTTTTATACCTTTGGCATATATTATATAGGGGGGTTTTTTTTTTATAGGGGAAGTGGTCTTTTTGAATACATCTATTGATTGTAACAGATCATATATTCTGCTTCCTATCTATGACAACAATTCATATTCAAAGAATAGGATACTATTGGCTAAACTAAAATCCTTTATTGGACAAAATATTAAATCTGTGTTCTGAAATTCTAATTAAAATGTTTTAATCAGTTTTGATAGCACATATGCACTAAATAACATAAATTAATTCTTGCAGCAAAACTTTTATGTGATACTGTTTTTCTTCCCATTCTGAAACATGAAACTTGGCAAAAATGAATCCATCAAATTACCATGAAATATCCTGAGCCTGTGCCCAGCCTTTTAACAGCACTGTTTTACAACTGCCCGTCAAAACAAAATGCACATAACCAAGCATAATCAACACAAATAACTTAGACAAAGGGGTGGATGTGGAAATAGTTCCCCACAGATGGCTAATGTGTAAATTAAGGTCTGTAGGTTTAGAATATTCATTCTGTAATTGGACTAGCACTTAAAGGCCGTGTTCAGAGAGTCGTGATGAATGATTCATACTCTGAATGGTTTAAGGTTGTAAGTGGTGTACCACACAGCTCAGTCAGGGACCTTTACTTTTTACTATTGTGCTGGCCAAAATGGATATGTTCTGGATGGCAAGTAAATATCTCCTTTCTTTGTGCTGCAGGTGATGGGCTCTTTAAGAAACACCTTAGGGGTTATTAAATGAGAGGGATGATAAGGAAGGGGAGAAAGCAATAAGAAGGTTGCTGAAAGCTGCATCTGTTTGACTTTTGAGTATATGTGCCTGAAAGCTCCACTGCTGGCTAGGCCCTGTGGCAACAAGTGTATATGGACTCTGCTGAAGCGTTTCTGGCTGAAATAAGCATAAATCTTTTTCTTTTACTGGAACTATATTGACCTGAATAGGAGCATTGCCTTTTCTTTTGTGGATGTCAACTTTTGTTTTGCGACTGATAAGCCTCCTGAGTTCAAGAAAGGAAATGTTCCTCCAAAAAGCCTGTGCCCTGCAATCAGGGGCGGACTGGGCCGGGGGGCAGGGTGGCAATTGCCCCCCAGGCCTCACTGCTGCCTTTAAAAACGGCCACTGCCCGCGGCCGTCGGGGGCCCGTCACTGGCCGCCGCTAAAAGAATACTCCGGACGCTGGTGCAGTGGCTCCACCCGCTGCCACTTACAGGCAGCCGCTCGCTCCTCAAGGCTGACCTCTGGAGGCCCACGCAGGCAGCCCTCTGCAGAATAGCACCAGCTATGGAGGAGTACAACAAATCCCAGCAATAGTACATTATACAGAGCAACGCAGAATACCGCCAGCTATAATGTACTATTGCTGGAGGTATTCTGCATTGCGCTGTATAATGTACTATTGCTGGGATTTGTAGTCCTCTATAGCCGGTGCCATTCTGCATTGATTGCTGTACAATTTTACACTTTCCATTTCACTATATTGCACACCACCGCTCCAAGCTTGCTCCTGTATTGGACTACAATCTCAATACAAACTAGTAGTCCATCACTGGAACCATTTTTTAAAATCCCGATTAACCGGTTAATCGAACTTAATAATTGGCTAATTAATCGATTTTGAAAATAATCGTTAGCTGCAGCTCTAGATAAATGATCACCCTACACCAGGGAGCCCCCACTCACTATCCAGGGTCAACGCAGCCGTCTACCAGGAGATTTTGGAGCACTTCATGCATCCTTCCGCAGACGAGTTATGGGGATGCTGACTTCATTTTCGAGCAGGACTTGGCACCTGCCCACACTGCCAAAAGCACCAAAACCTGGTTCAATGACCGTAGGATTACTGTGCTTGATTGGCCAGCAAACTCGCCTGACCTGAACCCCATAGAGAATCTATGGGGCATTGCCAAGAGAAAGGTGAGAGACATGAGACCGAACAATGCAGAAGAGCTGAAGGCCGCTATTGAAGCATCCTGGTCTTCCATAACACCTCAGCAGTGCCACAGGCTGATAGCTTCCATGCCACGCCGCATTGAGGCAGTAATTGCTGCAAAAGGGGCCCAAACCAAGTACTGAGTACATATGCATGCTTATACTTTTCAGAGGTCCGATATTGTTCTATGTACAATCCTTGTTTTATTGATTGCATGTAATATTCTAATTTTCTGAGATTGTGGATTTGGGGTTTTCATGAGCTGTAAGCCATAATCATCACAATTATGACAAATCACGGCTTGAAATATCTTGCTTTGCATGTAATGAGTCTATCTCATATATTAGTTTCACCTTTTAAGTTGCAAATAAATGAACTTTTGCACGATATTCTAATTATTCGAGTTTCACCTGTATAGTCCTCTATAGCTGTTGGTATTCTGCATTGCTTTATAATGTGCTGAGATTTGTAGTCCCTCTACAGCTTGGAGTTAGTGGCAGAACTACCAGGGTCGTGGCAGTCGTATACGTGCACAGCACTGACTAGGCATTCCTCCACTACGAGTGTGCTATAATTTTCCTCAACCCATACTCTACCGCGTCTCTTCCAGGTGCACATGCCATGAAGAAAGGGGGTCATGAAAACAGCTGATTCGGATGACTCGGCCCCACTGGAAGTGACAATCGAGAAAATGTATAGCATCGAGAAAAATTATAGAACACTGACTTTGACACTGTCCGGCCCCTCCCACTAACCTCCCACAGCTCACAGCCCAGGAGCATGGACAGCCAGCGGCGGCCTACAGTGGGTGAGAGTGCCTAAGTAGTGGACATGGAGCAGAGTAAGGCCAGAACCATGTAGGGATCCCAGTTGGAGGAGAGCACCATCACCTAGCCAGTCACCCCTTTCATGGACTTACTAGGAGTCCTCACATCTCCCGACCATTCACACTACCGTTGCATGGATGACAAAAGTGGCAGACGGGCAGGGAGAATGCGGGGACGAGGCAGAGCAGGAGGGGGGCCTCGTTGCTGCACCATGGGCCTCTGGGTTGTACTTGCCCCCTGGGCTAAAAGTTGCCAGTCAGCCCCTGCCTGCAATCCTCCTAATGCCCCAAATATCACACATTATTTTTTTAATGATACTGAGTTTGTGATTAAAAATACTATTTCTGACACCAAGTTATGTAGTGGAATACAGTCCTTACAGGGTGTCTCCAACCTACAAGCAGATCTGAATGTACTGTGTGATTGGGCATCTATTTGACAAAACGAGGTTTAATGTAATATATGTAAAGTTATGCACTTGGGGACTAAAAACATGCATGCTTCATGCACTCTAGGGGGAGTTCAACTGTGAAGAGTCAATATTCAAGAAGGATCTGTGTGTTTTGGTAGATCATAGATATAATAATAGCATGCAATTTCAAGCTGCAGTTTCTAAAACATGCAAAATCCCTTCTTGTATTAAATGAGTTAAAGACTCCAGAGAGAGAGGCATAATCCTGCCCCTGTACAAAACATTAGTAAGACCTCATCTGGAATATGCAGTTCAGTGTTGGGCTTCAGTTCACAAAAATGATGTTGTGCAACTGGAGAAGATGCAAAGAAGGGCAACTAAACTTATAAAAGGCACGGAGGAGCTCAGCTATGAGGAAAACTGAAGTAAATTTGTTTTCTCCTGAGAAGAGGCGATTAAAAATATATGATCACCATGTATAGATACATAAAGGATCCATATAGTGAGCTTGGTACAGCTCGCGGTATACTGAGACGCCGCAGTATACTGAGCAGCTGCTCGCGGTATACTGAGACGCCGCAGCTGAAGCGGATCTCGACAATTGTGCCGGGATCCGCCCAGCTGCGTGACTGTCAGCTGGCTCTGCCTATCTAGAGGCAGAGCCAGCTGTACCCGCCCCCTCCCCCGTCCGTTCCGCCAGTCAGCGCTGGCGGATCGGAGCGGGGAGGGGGGAATCCAGCCCCTCCCCTGTCACGGCAGAGAGCCGTGACAGGATCGAGAGGTGAGCGAACGCCGGTATGTGTTCGCTCACCTCCCGATCTACTGAGCCGACCTGTGACAGTCTCATTGTCACAGGTCGGCTAGAACTATGAGGTGAGTGAAAAGCACTCACCTCATAGTTCTCCTTTAATTTAAGAATCAGTTCTGCCTTTTCTGGTCTACTGTATGTCATTTTTTAAGTTTGTCTGAATAATAACTAAGCATATATATAATTTCTACAAGCTGATTTCTGGGTCAGAATAAGTAAAATAACAAAAGTCAGAATGTATCAAGGCATACCCTGGAGTAAGCAATTAAATTAGCATTTTTAAAGAACTTGTCTTATATTAAAACATTTATTTTGTCTCTGTCAGCCACAAGTCATACAGGTCACACATACAGCTGGTACTATCAGCAACACTTAGGAATTCCCAGCTAATGCCAAACATGATCTTCCATCTGTTTCTATTTCCATGTGGCCCACCGAGACAAACATTAAACTACAAGTCTTTTTCCCAACAATAAAACCAGACTATTACTTATTAATGTATCACATATGTTATCAGAAAGTCTATGGACAGCTAGCAACTTTGTTTGAACGTGCTTATCATATTAACAGAGAACAGATGCCCAGTATCCTTAAACCCTAGAAGAAAATAAGGGTAATGATTTTTGTTTTGAATTTGTTAAATCCTAGGTTGTAAAACATAACTATTGTCTGGCAGTAGAATGATTTGCATTGGATTTATAAAAAAAAAATAGATGTCTTTGGGCTTATTTTATTATTTCTGTTTTGCAATTTCAAGCCTAAGGCTTCATTCACACGGGGGCTTATGCCACATTCTGGGATTCCTGGGGCAAGAACCTACAAATAACCGCAGCAGGAATCCCATGGGGTACCCGTTTAGATGCGACCATTGTAGCCATTGAAGTTAACGACAGTGTGACAACGGCTGCATCTCTCAGAGGCAGTCCGCATGTAATAGTACATGGTACAATTACATGTGGTTAGGGATAGGTGATTCTCCCTGGACGCAGGGTACATCCATCCAGTGACAATCATCAATCCCCATCCGCATTTAGTATGCAATCACAGAGATGACTAGGTATAAAACTGTCCCCAGAAATGGTATATAGGGGTAAATATTCAGACTACTGCATATATCTGATGAACCGGAGCAGAACAGGACTCAAACATGGACAAGGACTAATAAGTGGTAGAGCAGAGCAGTCAGGGTACAAAGCTTCTGCATTTGGCTACAGTTGTGGATTGTTGTTGAGGATACTAGATTAAAGGATGTTGGACTGGTATCCGGTGCAACAGAACAGGGTTGTGAACATATTACGGTTTGCAAGGGTTAGTTCACCATTAATGTGTTTTTTTCTAAAAATCCATTAACATTAGAGCTTACAGTGTGTATGAAAATGCTGCCTTCTGTTTTCAAAAATAATGCTTAGTTAGATTAATGATATTTAGATTAATTAATGCTCTGCAGGTGTGGTTAGGCAAACAGAATTCTTCTAGCTGAGTGCTCCTTCATGAGTTGATGGGGTCATGCATCCAACCGTCAGTACGTCCTGCTATGCAGTCATAATGCAGAGTGGGAGCCTACAGGAGCAGCATTAATCAAACTAAGCATCATTTTTGAAAACGAAAGGCAGAATTTTCATTCATACGTTAAGCTGTAATGTTAAAGATATTTGAAAATAAAACACAATAAAGGTGAACTAACCCTTTAAGCAAAGGAACCAAAAAGTAGAAGTAATAACAAACATGGTTCATTGGCCCCAGTTTCTGTGCCTAGATCTCAAACCTTTATCAATCTCCCACAGCCCAGATAATGTATGCTGCTTCTAGTTCGGAGGACATTCGGGTTCACCAAGGCACTCAACAGGGTTGCCCCTGTCTTCATATTAACAAGCGTAATTAGAGACAATGTCAGGTGTGGAGTTAACTGTTCTTGATTTTAAAACTAGCCTAATTGCAGTTGATATCCTTCTAACTATCACTGAACCTTTGGCATCCCTCCTATCCCAACTCATACAACAGATCTCCGTTATCTTGGGGCTATCTATCAACCAGTCATTTGCAGTGTCTCAACACATTTCTTCTTCTACAAAATATTCCAAACTCCTACCCTGTTGCATTCATCAATTTCTTCAGGATTCCTAATCACCTCTATCCCCTTTCTCTCCATCCTACCCGTGCACCATACCCTAAGGGTCTTAGACTCTCTCAACATTTTCAAGCTTCTTAATTAAAGCTCACCAACCCATATCTACTTTATGTGGTAAAATTAGGTACCTCGGCTTATATTCGGGACGGCTTATACTCGAGTATATACGGTAACTCAATGTTTCCACCTGCCAAATAATAATTTTAGCATAAGCTATCACTTCTTATGCTGTTTAGACCCTATCCTATGAGTGACCTTGAGAGTCCGGTACCAGACTCCTTTTAACAAAATATTTAGATATATGCGAAACTGGCTGGCTAAGATCTCTTCTCATCCCTCAGCACAACTCCCTCAGTTAATTTGAGCACATTTGCTTCAAAAACTCTTGTATAGCTAAACTAATTTATACCTTAGTTTATCATATTAACACCCCCCCCCCCCCCCCCAGACAATACCTATGTTGTGAAGTAGCAACTCTCCTCTAAAGCTAGCGATGATTGGTTTCCCAGAACCATTGCCTCTGCTTGGACAACTTAGACAATCTATTTCCATGAAGTCAAGACCTGACTACATAGATTCAGGATGTGTGTGAAGCTATCAAGTATCCTAACCAACACCTGTAATTACTTCTTAAATATCTTGTCTTCATGGGTTTTCTTACTTCAATTGATCATTCCTCACTCACCGTACTGTAACCATAAATCTAGATTGTAGGATTTTGTGTCCAAGACAAAGATCGTCCCCTCTTTGCACTGATCCCCTTCCACCCACCTTCTTTCCCTTCCCTCATTGACTTTAACTGCAATTCCCTCTATACATCTTGTTCTTCTAACTTTAGATATTGTTACTTGTACCCACCCCATACACTCCACTTGAAGCAGAGGGTTAATTACATCAATACCTTGTCTTTATACCTAAATGGTAACATACTCTCTATATCCCTAAACTCCTAACATATATAGTTACACTTGTTTATAGAACTGTCTCTTCACCTGTGCAGTTTAGCTACGTTTATGATGTACTGTCCATGTATTGTATTCTTTAATTATTTATAAAGTTAGGTAGTTAGTATGTCTCCTGAACTATTTATGTGATTTTTCTGGATTGCACCACACTATCTCTTATGTTGTTCTTACCTTGAAAACCAATAAAAAAAATCTTTGAAATATAAAACCTCCATGCTGTCAGACTCCAGAGTGCACTAAATTTTGTGTAAGTGGCATCAAACCTTATGCTTACAAAATCCTGTTCTAAAAAGACAGCAACATCGTATTACGGTTTGGACTGAAGCTGTGAATATTGTTGAATAAAAAACACTTTCCAAACCAACTTCTTGCAAACTGAAAAGGTTGTGTGTATGGAGTGTAGGTATGGAGGACAGTGATAAGAGCCTGTCAGCTGTCCTTGACCACCTGGGTCTTGGAACATATTAGTGATGTTAAGTTCCAGCTGGAGGCTGTAGCTCTGCAGGATAATTAAAATCAGAGGAATGGGGAACAGAACAAGCGAGTATAAACACTCTTCTATTGTTGTTTTTAATTTTTGAAAACCGTGACTGAGTTGTTTTAATAGTAATTGTTTCTCATATTTTTACAGCAAGCAACAGATTGCATTTATGACCAACTGGCAGCTAATGAGATGCATAATATAATGTGTTACTCAGCATGTTAAAATGCAATGTTGTTGCTTTAGCTGACATTGCGGCTTTATTATATGAATGTCATACAGTCACACAAAAAAGTGATATGATTTGAAATTCATGGAGGAGCATCAGTGTTATTATAATATTTCACATATAGTTAATGCAACGAACATGGAAGAGAAGTGCATCATCCAAAAGAATGTCTGTAGCAAAGTTAACCCTTCACAAGTGTGTGTTGGTGATGACAGAGCATTTCTCTGCTTCTTTGTCATCACCCACACACCTGCCCACAGCACCTCCTCTACGCCCATGGGCCAGTCTATGGATTTTGTGCAGGCAGTTAGCTTTTGGAATATGTATTATTACTGGATAGCTTTTGTTACTTAGGAAATCACGTAGGTTGCTCTCTAGGATCCTCCTCTGGGTTGCTGCTACTGCAAAGATTTTGGAGCCCTGTGATGACATCACAGGGCAGAAATAGTATGTCTCTCTGCAGGAAAAACATAAGCTAAAGCGGAACTCCAGGGTTTTAAAAAATTAACCTTTGCAGTTGGACTACACCCGCACTGCAAGGGTTTAATGTTTATTTTGTCTAGGGGGTGAAAATAAAGCAGAAATACTCACCAGATCCTCGGTCCCATTCTGGCTGCTAGACTTATCCCTGCAGACTCTTCTGCCCCGTGCTCCAACGGTCTCAGGACCCATGACATCATCATCTCTAATACAGGTCTACTAGATGTGAAGACGCCGAGGGATATACCTAACTGGGGCGAAGGGGGAGAGAGGGGATCGGGACACACTGATACAGCACATTTCAAAATCCTGGAGTTTTCATCATTAAATAGTACAAAACCCATGAAAAACTCATAAAAATAAACTTATAAAGATAAAAAAACAGGAATAAAGGGACAAAATCAAAATGATAAATGCAAGAATATACATATATATATACAGTGGCGTAACCAGAGTTCTGGGCGCCCGGGGCAGAACTTTTTTTCACCCCCCCCATATTATATAAACATCCACTAGAACTGTACCCCCCACA
>NW_017306800.1:797491-797843 GCF_000935625.1 Nanorana parkeri | reverse complement strand
GGATCGTGGAGGGTTTGTATGTGTGTCTCCTAGGTTTCTTACATACGTATAGTGAGGGGCTCCAGTGTTTATAGTGTTTTGGACCTGCTCACAAATTTAGATCGGATCAAGGCTCCGTACTTATATCTGCCGCCTGGCCTGATTAAATATAGAGTGCACACTCTGAGAACATACCACGCTGAGACCAGTTGTTCAGAGTAAGATACTTCTGCTTTATTGTTCTCCTTTTCAGGGTTTTTATTTAACAGGTGAACGTGTATATTTGAGCGTAGCATTGCAGAAAAGTATTTTAGTTTATATATTCTAGTTTATCATTGGTTAGATCCATTTATGCATAACTTCCTGCCAAGAT
>NW_017306800.1:786423-797430 GCF_000935625.1 Nanorana parkeri | reverse complement strand
AGCAGAAAGCAAATTAACATATATATTACAATTGTCTATTGAGATAGGCATTTTGTCATAATCATACTTAACCACTTCCATTACAATAGCTGATGTTCTCTTGTACTCTTTTTGCTATGGAAGCCTGCTGCTGGGTGAAAAGACTGAGTGCTAACAGATCACTAAGGTACAAGAGCTGTCTGTTAGCTTTAGGGACACATTAGGGGGCAGCCTGTTAGTCAGGAACGGACCTGAGTTTTGTTAGTAGTCCACAAAAGCAGATGCTTTGTTTCTTATGATACAGACTTTTTGTACAAAGTCCTCTGAAATAATCTCTATGGGTTAACAATATTGCTAGTTCCATTCGGTCAGTTAGAAGTAAACACAATAAGCTGCTCAACATACGTAAAATGTATATATATAAAAAATTAACCAAAGAGTTCAAAAATAGCAGTAACATTACTAACAGTGACAATCATGTAGAAATAAAATATATATCATGAATGCCAAAAAGGAAGGTGATGTAGAAGGAGACTTGTCAAAAATCTTGTGATTAATAAAAAAGACTCCTGCTTATTAGAGAACTCAGATTATTACAGGAACTATTAGTCACATTCATTTTATTACACAAATCATATACTAGTCTATTTCTTTTGCTTAAAAGATTGAGAAGAGGAGGCAATGAACACATGTCTTTTTTTTCAGCCTGACTGTTATTCAGTCTACAGTTTTAAATGCTGGCCTGGATTTCTATTTTGTACTAAAGAAATATAGCCACCACACGCACTTATCACAGCTTAGTAGTACTTTTATTAAAACATAATCGGAAAACTCTCTTTGCCTGGATCCATGGATCTCATTTGTATCTCAGTTTTTACCCTAGCAAGGGCTTACTCATAAATCTCTATGACTAATCCCTTTTTGGAGTGAAACACAACAGAGCCATGGACCAAGGCGGGAAGAGTTTTCCCATCATGATTTAATAAAAGTACTACTAAGCTAAGATAAGTGTGCGGTGGCCATTTTCTTTACTGCAAAATAGAAATCCAGGCCAGCATTTATCCTTTAGTCTGAACAACATAGTTAGTCAAGCTGACATGTTCATCACACTCAATATGTGGTAATTGTACTCAAAGAGCTTGTTCACACCAGCCCAAGCATGTTATGCTCCAAATAACGCCCGAGCACTGAAGTGCGTTGTGAAGGGTGGCATGATGCATTGTTACAATACATTGCACTGGTTTTTTTTTGCCCTTTTTTAAACTTTTATGAATGTCAGAAAATGACACTTGATTCAACCCTATGCACAAGTGCAGGATGCAACATGCTGTGGTGTGTTGTAATGCATTGTTGTACATTGTGCTGCGTAACAAGGCAGACATGCTATATTTTTATACAACGCACAACAATGCATCTGTATGATGTGAACAAGCACATAGAAAACAATTATTTTCTCAGTATCCTTGTGCTGGGCTTGTGGTGATCAATGCAGCTCAACGCAGCTTGGGTGAATGAGCCCTAAGAGTTCATTAAGTATGTACTGAATTAATTTCTGGAAATTACCCATGGTTTTGATAAGCTTTTATGAGGTCAAAACTGTTGCAGCTTTTTTTATCATGCTGTAACTATGGGTTAGAATAATCATCTATATAAATAAATAGATACACTATGACTAAGCTTACCTAGAGGGTAACACCGTCTCTTCCTGATGTTGCAGCAACACACAAGGACCAGGCTCTCTCAAAGCAGCTGAAATCCTTTACATTTGTGTGCACTGAATGTACTCAATGTAGTAAACAGAAGAAAGTATAAGGAGTCAGACAATTTATAACAAACTCTTCTGATCACAAGTATCTTATAATAAACTCAAAGATGTTTTTGGTAATCCTGACATGTACCCTACTGATTCATGTGAAGTGTGATTTTTAAATGATGGGTTCATTTTAAAGCAACACTGCTAAATTTAAAATAAATTGTTCCCCTTTTAAAAAAGAGATATGATACATACTTCTCCCATCACCTGTGCGACTTAAATGTACTCATTTTTAGATGCATCTCTGTACACTTACAGTATTTTTTGGTCATTTTCTTTAGTCTTAACTATTAAACATTCACATCAGCATAATATTTACAAAATATGCACACATAGTTTTAGAACATCTATTTTAAATGTAAGTCTCTTAACAGAGGAGTAATAGTGATACAGTAACCCTGATGTATTTTCTGTCAAATATATTTGTTTTAACATCTTTAATACAATTCAGGTAATTAAATATATGTAAATATAAAAATGTTGCATGCACTACAATATTCTGTGGATAGTAAATAATACAACAGAAATAAAGTTTTTTATATCCTAAGTAACATACAGTAGATGATACTTTACCTTGTTATATCCTTTTTTAACAATTTTTATTTTTGAGAGATATAACTTAGTGATGCGATAAACTCCACATCCTAAGTTTTACATAGCGTGTTAGGTTACAAAAGAAATCAGGAAAGATACTGCTGGGAATAGACAGTGTACAGGCATTTATGGCATTTAGAAAAATGAGGTTGAGGTTTAAAGGCAAATAGGCCGTTCACTTTGCAAGAGAATTGTCCCTTAGCTTAGTTTATCTTTTAGATTGTAATCCCTCAGGGACAGGGCCTTCCTTACCACCTTGTCTTGTCTTGTATTGTGATTGTAATGTCTTCTTTATATTGTAAAGCACTGCGCAAACTGTTGGTGCTATATAAATTCTGTATAATAATAATAATAATAATAGTTAATGTGTTGAAATTTTGCTTTGCCAAGGATTCCCAATCACATGCAAGAACACAAAAAAAAGTATTGTTGTTTGCACACGATTGGGTGATGGCAGTTAGCAGAGATTTCCTTCATTCGCTAAGATAACGGGGAAGCTTCCCTTGCAAAGTGGAAATTCCCTTTATAGTGAACAACCTGTTTGCCTTTAGTCAATCATCCCCTATTTCTCACATTTTCATGGCAGCGTAAACTGACATTTGGAGAACCTGTCCGATAAGGTGGCCCAGGCCAATGTTCTGTCACTGGTTGGCAAATAAGGATAACGGTTCCAGACATGCATACAGAAAGGAAATTTTGAAGACAGCAGTTCTGGCATGACATCACCCAAACTAACAAAAGTCCAGTAGTCAGTCTGACATAGTTAGATCTAATACACAATAGATGAGCCATCAGTACAAGCAGTGGATCCTAGATGTTAGTGGATCAAATAGGGTTATGATGTAGCTAGACATGTCATCAGTGGTGCCTTCATGGGCACAGGTATTAGTAAGTTGGCTTACTATGGTGTGTTTAGAGTTCAAAGATGTAAGGATAGATAAGGGTAAAGATACATGAGTGTAGGGTCTAGGAAGGGTAGCAGTGAGGAAAGATAAAGGACCATTGGGGAGAATGGGGACTGGAGAAGAAAGGAGCGGTAAGGGTAAGACAGTGCATGCAAAGGTGGGGCACTGGAGATGGACTAGCACACAGTATTTTTTGAGGAGCAATCAAGCCAAGGGAAACTCCACCTGTCATAGCTGACCCCCCACCAGACAGACCATGAACCGTTTAAAAATGTCCACTTAACTGGGTCCAGGGGTAGGAACTTCATACAGCAACCAAGTGGTCCATGTGTTTGGTATTTTTCTAGGGTATCATAGAAAAATGGTCAGGTTTCCTCCATCTGTGCTATTTTATGCACTCTCCATCTCCATTCTGCAAGAATGGGGGGTGTAGTGCTCATTCAGTGTCATGGGATCCTTATTATGTAATTTTCAAATTTGATGTCACTGGCACTTTTTGTAATAGCTTTGGCCATAGGGTGTTCACCGCATTCACTAAACTGAGTGAAAATGTACTTTACTTAGAGTACAGCCTATATTGACAATAAATCAGCCCCAATATTTTATAGTTGAATTCCCATTTGTTCATGCATATGCATTTGGCTGTATTTAAATTAGGCAGCATAAATAACAATGAACAATGCATAACTTATATATGCCATTCTGATTTCTCCTCGCTTCTTTCATGACTAACAGCTCTTTGTAGAATATTCTTTGCCTTATTAAAATGTATTATATAAAATACTGATAAGATTTATAAAATGTGCAACACATTCTAAAATATAAAGTCCTTTCTTTCAATAAATCTTGCCCTAATGAACAGAAAACGTACTGTCTTTCAGCTGATGTTAGCATGATAATCTCTGCATTTGTAGGTGAAGATGTGATCCTGCCTTGCTTTTTCTCTCTAATGAGAGATTTTCTCAATCATCAATTAATATTTTCTGGAGAGTTAAATCTGAAAACATTTGTGTACATTATTTCTTTGATGGGGCATTTCAAAGGCATTTTCAGGATGGTAAATTTGTGACTGCACAATGCTTTTGAATGAAAAGTTTCCTAAGGGAAGTGTGCCCCTGTTACTAAGAAATATAACAGTATCAGAAAAAAAATCAGTATAAATGTTTTATATTGATAACTGTAAGTCTCAGCCCCACATCCAATCACTATCCAAATCCTGCCAGCTCAACCTCTGTAACATTTCCAAAATTCGTCCCTTCTTAGCACATGATACCACAAAGCTCCTAACTCACTCCTTTGTAATATCTTGCCTTGACTACTTCTTGTTGGAGTACCGCTAAGCAGGCCATCCCCCCTTCAGTCCTTCATTAACACTGCTACCAGAATCACCCACCTTATTAACTGATCAGTGTCTGCCACCCCCCTCTGCCAACCCCACCACTGGCTCCCACTTCCCCGACGTATAAAATTAAAAATACTAATAATAACTTACAAAGCCATCTACAACTCCGCCCCAACCTACATCACCCACCTCATCTCACAATATCACCCAAACTGCCCCCTTCACTCTTCCCAAGACCTCCTGCTGTTCAGCTCTCTTGTAAGCGCCTCGCATGCTCGCCTCCAGGATATTTCAAGAGTGTCTCCCATCCTCTGGAACCTTCAGGCAATCCTTGAAAACTCATCTCTTCAGGGAGGCCTATTCCATCTCAATATAACAGTACTTTAAGTTCTTCCATTAAATCATGCCACACAATTATTACCTTTTGTATCACTCGCCCCTTTTGAGCATACTCTGCTTTAGGTCAAGAGTAGGTAACACACAGGGGTCATGCAGGGGTCAGGAGAAAGTAACGTACAAAGTGCAGGGTTCAGGAGTAGGTAGCACGCAGAGTACAGTGGTCAAGAGTAAGTAATGCACAAAGTGCAAGGACCAGGAGTAAGTAATGTATGCCCAATGTAACGTTGCCCATGGAGCTATGGAAGAACACTAAAGGGAAGCTAGCATTTTTTTGTGAGGTGCTTTTATTGCTTTATGAACTCTTTCTTTTTGAGGCACCAAACCGATTCTTATAGACATTTGGTCTAGTATGAATGTAAGCAGTGGGTCAGTATTCTTGGTGGCCTTCTAGCTATGGGGATACAAGCCTGTGTGGTTTTCTTTTTTTGTTTTTTTATTTAATTTTATAAAATTACCATTCCCAGATCCAGTAGCTAGAATCACATTTCTGAAACACAGCAGATGTTTTCATATTTTCTCATCTCTAGTTACAGTGAACAACAGTTTGATATGGTGCTTTCATTTGCAGTACAGGAAAATGACTAGAAATTGAATGTGTTTAGAGAGAACTTTTCAAGATGAGTTTTCACCCTTTCTGTATTTCAGAAAAAAAACATATGGATATACAAACAAGAGTTCAGTAATCACTATTTCACTGCCTGTGAAACATTGGCAATGAGCAACATTTTTAGATGCCAATAGTAGGAGTAATTTTCAAGGTGTACATGTAATACTGCAATAAACAATATGCTGCATGTAAGTAGAATGGAGAAGGTAGACAATGGCAGTAATTTGGTTGTTTTTTTTAATTATGAAAGTTTTGGCTGAACATTACAACAAATCTTCAACTTTATTTTTAATTGTTTTGATGCATTGTATTTAATTAATTTCTCAGCTCAATCTAGTGGCCATCCATTGGCCTTAGTGCGGTATTTTCTGACAATCACATTAGTTTTGCAAAAGAAAACATTCAACTTTTCCCTATTCGCACAGAACTAATGGAAATGTTGATTTCTCAGAAAGAATGGCTCTTCAAACTTTTCATGAATACACCCAGGGCCACCAATAGGGGGCCTCCTGTACCGGACCCAGCCCTATTGGGTCAGCAGGGGGGCCTGGGCTAGGGTTGGAAGAAGGCAGCTGAGCCGCCACCTGCCCCTGCTGCTGCCACTCTGCAACTCTATCCTCCTGCTGGGAGCCAGCTGCATGCTCCGATCTGTGTCCCCCTCCAATCCCTGCTACTCTCCCCTGCCTATCTCGGCAGGGGGGATTTGAGGGGACACAGACCCCCTCAGCCAGTGCCTAGTGGGGGAGGAGAGAGCAGTGACAGTCAGGATGCTAAGCAGAGAGGAAAGAGCAGCTGCTAGGATGAAGAGCAAAGCTGTGTGGGGCAGTTCAGAATGCCGTGCGAAGTCCCTTCTGTGTACTGAGCAAACACCAGAGTGATCAGTACTGATCACTCTGGTGTTTGTAAATAACTGAAGAGATAGTAACTTCTTCTATGTCCCCAGTTATGAATGAATAAAAAGTGTGACACATCACTTCCTGTTCATTCATGACTGGGAACATAGTAAACAGTTACTATCGCCTCAGTTTATGAATGGACAGGAGCAGCTCAGTACAGAGGCTCCCTATCCATTCATAACTGGGGAGAGTGCTATGCCTCAGTTTGTGAATGAACAGAACGCCACTGTACTGAGTGCTTCCTGTTCATTCAGTGCTCGGGCTGTAGAAAAAAAGATTGAGGACTTTCTCAATCTCTTTTTCTATTTCAAAAGGGAAATATTAGGAATCTGTTTAGACCCCTAATGTTTCTCTGAAGCCCCTGACAGAAAAGTTAAAAAAAATAATTAAAAACATGTATTAAAAACAAATAAAACATCCTCCCCCCACACACACACACAACATACACGTGCAACTGTGTGCACCATATTGTGGTGTATGTTATGCACATAAAAAATTCAAAGAGTTTTTACCTCATGTGTGGCGCTCGACAAAGGTGGGGTAAGTGGTGGTACTTGGTGGGTACCCCGTTCGTGACTTAGAGCGTGAGAAATTTTGTAGAGAGTTTGAAGGAGGGGGGCGAGTGGGTGTGGGTTGGGGTTTTAGTTTTGTAGAAAAATAGAAGCGTCTTTATTGCTCTGCGGGTGTGCAGCTTCCGTGGTGTTCGGACCGTGGTGTCCAACAGGTGGGCTAAAGGAAACAAAAATTGGAGAACGGAAGCGCCACTACCTGGAGCAATAAATGTGGTGAGGCCTGGTGAGAGGGATAGGTGATGTACTCACCTATGGTAGGTAGATCATTTGCTTGTAGGACGGCCGTGAGATGGAACGGAGCAGTTGCGGGAAACGGTCCTTCTTAGGATAGGTGGTGTAGTGGTGTAACCAGGTGGAGCAGATGTGAACACACAAAAAAGGAAGGTAAGATGAGGAAGGTGAGCACAAGAAAGGAGAGATTTTGTAACTCACCGCAAGGAAAGTGAAGGCTGACTCTCAACAACGGATGTAGGCTCCTGTAATGCCTGGGTAGAAGGCTGCAGGATGATCCTCTGGATGGGTGCTGGCATGGCAGTCCTGCTGGAAGTCCGCAGTGACCGGCACTGGGGAGAGACGCGGTGCTGGAGGGTAGTGCAGATGCTGAGGTGTTGTGATGGCCCCTTGATATGCCTGCTGGAAGGGGGGTGAGGATCCGGAATGGAGGCGGTGGTGGATGAATGGTGGGGCCTCCTGATCGTCCGGCGAGTCTGTGTCTTCAGACTGTCGGCTTCCGATGACGGTGTGGAGAGGCTAAGGGGGCGGAGCCCAAAGGTCCGGAGATTTTGGCTCGGTGGAGAGATGGAGTGTATGAAACACT
The DNA here is from genome assembly GCF_000935625.1 of Nanorana parkeri. NCBI lineage: Eukaryota > Metazoa > Chordata > Amphibia > Anura > Dicroglossidae > Nanorana > Nanorana parkeri. The sequence continues at coordinate 789,506 of NW_017306800.1, read as the reverse complement.
CAGTGAGTCCTGGGTACGTGCTGGCGACGCATTTCGAAGGCAATACCTTCTTTTTCAAGCCGATGTGTCAGAGCTGATCGAGCTGCAGTGTGCTGTTAAAATACATCACAGTGCTTGATTTTTTTTCATTTTGTTTACTGTAGATCAGGATTTACCACAACACAGATTTTTTGTTGCTATTTTACAGTTTTGTGTTCCTTTTATTTCATGTCACCTACCGATTTAGAGAGTGACCGCATGCACACGACCGGACCAGCGAGACAGGACCCACGGTTCAAGGAGCGTCAGTAGTCAGAATCCCCAGAGTGATAGGAAGGGAGTGATAGCGAGGTAAATCCTTATATATAGAGAGATTCTATAATGAAAATCCTTATATAAGAAATCCTTATATATAGAGAGATTCTATAATGATAATAATGAGATAGCAGCTGATTGGTTGCCATGGGCAACCTCTCCAGATTCTGTCTGCTCCAGTTTTGATAAATTCTCCTCAGTGTATCTATATTTAAAAATATAGACATTTCCTGCAGTCACAAGCAGCACATTAAACTCCATGCAAACACGTTGCAATCTCTCCCTAACCTGCTACAGGACTGTCTCATACACTGTGAGGGTGTCTAAAATTCAGTGAAAATATAGATGTTTTTAGCAATCAGCAGCAGCATCTAGATCTCCCTGCAAACTGTCTGTGATCTTTCCCTCACTACGCCATCTCTCCACCAAAACACACTGAACAAAAGCTGCTGGGTACCCTGACATTTATAAGGAGGGGGATGGTACATAAGAATCCCCCAATAATTGGACTTTCTAAACCACCTGACCACAGTTCAAAACACACTGAACAAAAGCTGCTGGGTACCCTGACATTTATAAGGAGGGGGATGGTACATAAGAATCCCTCCATAATTGGACTTTCTAAACCACCTGACCACAGTTCAGAGGCCAGGGAATGCATTGTTGGTAATTGGTTGCTTAAACTGCAAACAGCCACATTCAATCACCATTTTCTTGGATTACAAAAACTTTGAACCAAATGTATGGGCAGGAGATTAGAATTCTTGGAAATCACATCTCCAAACAGTACTGTTGCCCAGACTGCAAGAAATAGATGTTTGAACATCAGTCTTTACAAAAAAATTTATTGACTGTGGAAATTATATGTTATAACAAATGTTCCAGTACAGTGGAGCTTTACTTTACAAATATAAGAAGTACTGTAGAGAAGAAAGAATCCACCAGTGTAACACCAGTTTATTTAAAACAAAGTAAAAACAGTTGCAAATGCCAGTACAGCACGTCTGACATGTTTTGTCCATTGACCTAATCAGAGGCCTCTGAAAAAGAAACTTGCAGATATTTATATATTGAATTTTTCTTCAGCTGGCATAAAGATGGTTTACTAAGGAAAATGAGTCCAAGTAATTACATCTGTTCAGGGTTGCCTAGAAACAACTACCAGATGTTAAAGCTCCCCTCATAATGAATATATGATTGTCAGTAAATTTTAACAAAGTTTATCTTACAATAAAATGTATAATTTAACAATACTACATAAATGCATATTAGAATTACTGCATACTTTAATTGCTTTTTAAATTGACTGGTTTTATTACTTAAAGCTGGATTCCAGGTAAAAAACAAAATATGCAGCTGACATAAAAAATGTAAATATACATACATGTACAATATACGTGTACATATCTCATCTACCAAAGATTTGTAATTCAGTCCAGCCACCTTTGTGATTGATATACCTCTGCCATAGAGCATAGCCTGAAGAATGATACCTAATGCTGCCCCTCCTTCTCTGAGAGCTGCTAATGCGGTACTTAGGCTAGTTGAATGTGAAGATGCATTTCATTATTTTTCAAAAAATATATGTATATGTCTGGAGTTCAGCTTTCTATAATAACCAGTGGTACTTGAAACATTTTAATGCTTAATAGTACTATTTACTAGTAGTAAGCGAGCACAGGGGAGGACTTATTTCCTGTGCAGAATGTACTGATGCACAAGGGGACACAAAAGTAAATAGTACTCGTAAGAATTTGCATAAGATTAAAACCTTGGCATTTATTAATAAAAGAAAAGTAACCAGAAGTGTCATCAGATTGAGAATAGATGGTGCATATGGATTGATAAGGTGGAATGTAGCAGGGAGTGAAAACAAGATGGACAGCTGTCAGACGTGTGAGGTAAAATGGTGGGCATAGAAAAGTAGGTATTGTCTTTTGCACAATGCCTCACATCACATATTATACTGACAGATCAATACAATATACAGACAGGTTCTTTTTCTGAGCTCTAGGGTTTTGCTATTTAAAATAATTAGGTTTGTGAGAGTTACTGAGGTTACAAAGATCAATATGCCAATAATTGCTTTGTGTATGATGAGTGACTACATGTGCTTTTCAATATATGATTAGCTACAACTTGATCAAGTGGTCCCATTGTTAAGAGCAGTTGTATTACACTTGTTTCTATGGTTATCATTTCAATGTTTCCATTGGGCTTGCACTTTCTGTCATTCGACTCTGAACTGCCAGACCTAGAATTTTAATCTATATATGAGCAAATTTGAAAGGTACTCAGTGTTGCTGACCCATCAAACCTGCTGGTGTATGACCGAGGTCACACAATTAATTTTGTGCCTTTTTTGTTACCATATATAAAAGGGGGGAGCAGGGTAGAAGCATCAAATGTGAGCAAGTTTGTAGCCATTTGGTCTTTTACAAGGCATTCTTTGGTCAGCTCATACAACCATAGGGGAACCTAATAAATCCTACATCATCTCCTCCATGAAAGGGCTTTCAGGTGGAAAACCATATTCATTCTTCATGAAGATATGACTAGCAAGAGAAGCTCTCTCCCTTCACATGTTTGATCACTACAGATGAATAGCTTGAAAGGTTCTACTAGCTGACTCTTGCCATTTCCAAAGCCGAGCACCTCTGATTGCTGGGTATGCAGGCCCGGATTTCCCACAAGGCCACCGAGGCCCGGCCTCGGGGCGGCAGAGCGCCGACGGGCGGCAGCGGTGACCTTGTGGGGAAGTTGCGGGCGCCGGTGTAAGGTATCCGGCG